>NC_092237.1:22385286-22493761 GCF_036320965.1 Panulirus ornatus | reverse complement strand
TGTACTGCTAAAATGCTATCGGTTGATTTCTGGGGTACAAAAATCAATTGGGTATTCTATATGACGTGGTGTGATTAATTACTGCCCAACTTCTAGTTGTATATACCGTTGCACTTCATTCTTAGTATTGTGTATTATTTTCTATTTTTCTTTTTTTTTTTTTTATACTTTTTCGCTGTCTCCGCGTGTTGCGTGGTGCGAGAGGAAACAGACGAAAAGAATGGCCCCCAACCCCCATACACACGTACATACCACACGTCCACTCACGCAAATACTACATACCTTACTCAGCTTTACATGGGTTTACCCCAGACGCTTCACATGCCTGATTCATCCACTGACAGCACGTCACCCCTGTATACCACAATCGCTCCAATTCACTCTATCCTTGCCCTCCTTTCACCCTCATGCATGTTCAGGCCCGATACACAAAATCTTTTTTTCACTCCATCTTTCCACTCCAATTTTTGGTTCCCTCTTCTCCTCGTCCTCCACATCCGACCCCATATATCCTCTTGGCAATCTTTCCTCACTCATTCTCTCCATGTGCCCCAAACTTTTCAAAACACCCTCTTCTGCTCTCTCAAACCACGATCTTTTTATTTCCACACATCTCTCTTACCCTTACGTTACTTACTCGAATTCAACCACCGCCTCACACCAACATTGTCCTCAAACATCTCCTTTCCAGCTCAACCATCCTCCTGCGCACAACTCTTCCATAGCCCCACGCCTCGCATCCATTCAACATTGTTGGAACCACTATTCTTCAAAATTTTACCCATTTTTGCTTTCGAGATAATGTTCTCGACTTCCACACATTTTTCAAGGCTCCCAAAATTTTCGCCCCCCCCCATCCCTAGTGATCACTCCGCTTCCATGGTTCAATCCGCTGACAGATCCACTACCCAGTATCTAAAACACTTCACTTCCTCCAGTATTTCTCCATTCAAACTCACCTGCCCCATTGACTTTTTTTCAATAATGTGCATGTATTTTTTCCAGGTGTAATCTAATCTTCCACTAATATTCTCATATGAAGTATATTGGAGTTAAATGTTTACATTAACATTTTAGACAACTACATCTCCATTCAGTTGACCATTTTCAAATTCTTCTATATTTCTCACTTATTGTGATTATGATTAGACTAATCAAAACACTTTGATTTTAATTATATAGGATATTTCTTCCACTGCAGGTGATTATTATATCAGATAAGCACATATGGAGAGAGAGTGTTCAAGGAGAGCCTCTGGACTCGACCTGACGCAGGAGGTGATGTAGTGGAAGATGAGGTGGAGGCGGGGGCCCCTGGACACGACCTGACGCAGGTGTATGATGATGCAGGAAGGGGGTACTGGGGGCTCATCAACTTCGCCCTGATAGGTAACATCGTAGTGCATTTGACGAGTGTGAACGAATGTGGCCTTTGTTGTCTTTTTCCAATCTATCTCGCGCATATGCGGGAGGAGGGGGTTATCATTCATGTGTAGCGGAGGTAGTTTGACGGGAATGAATAAGGGCAGACAGTATCAATTCTGTACATGTGTATGTATGTATATGTCTGTGTATGTATATATATGTATAAGTTTGTGATGTACAGGTATTGTATATGGCTGAGTGTGGGCGTTTTTTATGTATATACATGTGTATTTGTGGGGTGGTGTTTGAGCCATTCTTTCGTTATCTGTTTCCTTGCGCTACCTCGCTAACCCGGGAGACAATGACATGTATAATAATTGATAGAAGGTATATTTATATATATATATATTAATATATATATATATTATATATATACTATATATATATATATATATATATATATGTATATTATATATCTATATGTAATATATATTATATATATATATATTTTATATTATCATTATATATATATATATATATATATATATATATTTTTATATATATTATAGATTAGTATTATATATATATATATACATCTATGTATATATAAATTAATATAATATATATATATATATATTATATTATATATATTATTTTTTTTTTTTTTGCTTTGTCCGCTGTCTCCCGCGTTTGCGAGGTACGCAGGAAAGACAGACAAGAAATGGCCCAACCCACCCCAACACACTTGCCTTGCATTAACAATCCACAGACAGCACGTCAACCCCGATAACACATGGATCCCAATTCACTCTATTCTTTGCCCTCCTTTCACCATCCTGCGTTCAGGCCCGATCACACAAAATCTGTTTCATCCATCTTTCAGCTCCAATTTGGTCTCCCTCTTCTCCCGTTCCCCCACCTCCGACACATATATCCTCCTGGTCAATCTTCCTCACTCATTCCGCTCCATGGGACCTAACCCATTCAAATACACCCTCTCTGCCCTCTCTCAACACGCTCTTTTTATTTCAACACATCTCTCTTACCCTTCTACGTTACTTACTCATCCAAACCCACCTCACACCACACATTGTCCTCAAACATCTATTTCAGCACTCCATCCTCCTGCGCACAACTCTAACCATAGCCCCACGCCTCGCAACCATAACAACATTTTGGAACCACTATTCCTTCAAACATACCCATTTTGCTTACCGAGATAATGTACACGACTTCCACACATTTTTCAAGGCTCCCAAAATTTTCGCCCCCCCCCATCCCTAGTGATCACTCCGCTTCCATGGTTCAATCCGCTGACAGATCCACTACCCAGTATCTAAAACACTTCACTTCCTCCAGTATTTCTCCATTCAAACTCACCTGCCCCATTGACTTTTTTTCAATAATGTGCATGTATTTTTCAGGTGTAATCTAATCTTCCACTAATATTCTCATATGAAGTATATTGGAGTTAAATGTTTACATTAACATTTTAGACAACTACATCTCCATTCAGTTGACCATTTTCAAATTCTTCTATATTTCCTCTCAACTTATGTGAATAGATTAGACTAATCAACAAAACACTTGATTTTAATTATATAGGATATTTCTTCCACTGCAGGTGATTATTATATCAGATAAGCACATATGGAGAGAGAGTGTTCAAGGAGAGCCTCTGGACTCGACCTGACGCAGGAGGTGATGTAGTGGAAGATGTGACGGAGGAGGCTGGGCCCCTGGACACGACCTGACGCAGGTGATGATGATGCAGGAGGCTGGGCTCATCAACCTTCGCCCAGATAGGTCACATCGTAGGTCATTGACCGAGTGTGAACGAATGTGGCCTTTGTTGTCTTTTCCAAGCGCTATCTCGCGCATATGCGGGAGGAGGGGGTTATCATTTCATGTGTAGCGGGGTGGTGACGGGAATGAATAAGGGCAGACAGTATCAATTATGTACATGTGTATGTATGTATATGTCTGTGTATGTATATATATGTATAAGTTGAGATGTACAGGTATGTATATGTGCTGTGTGTGGGCGTGTATGTATATACATGTGTATGTGGGTGGGTTGAGCCATTCTTTCGTCTGTTTCCTTGCGCTACCTCGCTAACCCGGGAGACAATGACAATGTATAATAATTGATAGAATGTATATATTATATATATATATATATATATATATATATATATATATATATATATATATATATATATATATATATGTATATATATATATATATGTAATATATATATATATATATATATATATATATATATATATATATATATATATATATATATTTTATATATATATATATATATATATATATATATATATATATATATATATACATATGTATATATAAATAAAATATATATATATATATATATATATATATATATATATTTTTTTTTTTTTTGCTTTGTCGCTGTCTCCCGCGTTTGCGAGGTAGCGCAAGGAAACAGACGAAAGAAATGGCCCAACCCACCCCCAACACACATGCCTTGATTCAATCCACTGACAGCACGTCAACCCCGGTATACCACATCGATCCAATTCACTCTATTCTTTGCCCTCCTTTCACCCTCCTGCATGTTCAGGCCCCGATCACACAAAATCTTTTTCACTCCATCTTTCCACCTCCAATTTGGTCTCCCTCTTCTCCTCGTTCCCTCCACCTCCGACACATATATCCTCTTGGTCAATCTTTCCTCACTCATTCTCTCCATGTGACCAAACCATTTCAAAACACCCTCTTCTGCTCTCTCAACCACGCTCTTTTTATTTCCACACATCTCTCTTACCCTTACGTTACTTACTCGATCAAACCACCTCACACCACACATTGTCCTCAAACATCTCATTTCCAGCACATCCATCCTCCTGCGCACAACTCTATCCATAGTCCACGCCTCGCAACCATACAACATTGTTGGAACCACTATTCCTTCAAACTTACCCATTTTTGCTTTCCGAGATAATGTTCTCGACTTCCACACATTCTCAAGGCTCCCAGAATTTTCACCCCTCCCCCACCCTATGATCCACTTCCGCTTCCATGGTTCCATCCGCTGCCAGATCCACTCCCAGATATCTAAAACACTTCACTTCCTCCAGTTTTTCTCCATTCAAACTCACCTCCCAATTGAATTGACCCTCAACCCTACTGGATATATATATATATATATATATATATATATATATATATATATATATATATATATATATATATATATATATATATATATATATATATATATATATATATATATACATATATATATATATATCCATGGAGATAGGGGAGAAAGAATACTTCCCACGCATTCCTCACTTGTCGTAGAAGGCGACTAAAGTGGACGGGAGCGAGGGGGCTATAAATCCTCCCCTCCTTGTATTTCAACTTTCTAAAAGGGGAAACAGAAGATGGGGTCACGCGGGGAGTGCTTATCTTCCTCGAAGGCTCAGATTGGGATGTCTAAATGTGTGTGGATGTAACCAAGATGAGAAAAAAGGAGAGATAGGTAGTATGTTTGAGGAAAGGAACCTGGATGTTTTGGCTCTGAGTGAAACGAAGCTCAAGGGTAAAGGGGAAGAGTTGTTTGGGAATGTCTTGGGAGTAAAGTCAGGGGTTAGTGAGAGGACAAGAGTAAGGGAAGGAGTAGCACTCCTGAAACAGGAGTGGTTGGAGTATGTGATAGAGTGTAAGAAAGTAAACTCTGGATTGATATGGGTAAAACTGAAAGTTGATGGCGAGAGATGGATGGTTATTGGTGCATATGCACCTGGGCATGAGAAGAAAGATCATTAGAGGCAAGTGTTTTGGGAGTAGCTGAATGAAGGTGTTAGTGGTTTTGATGCACGAGACCGGGTTATAGTGATGGGTGATTTGAATGCAAAGGTGAGTAATGTGGCAGTTGAGGGAATAATTGGTATGCATGGGGTGTTCAGTGGAAATGGTGAAGAGCTTGTATATTTATGTGCTGAAAAAGGACTGGTGATTGGGAATACCTGGTATAAAATGAAAGATATAAATAAGTATACGTATGTAAGTAGGAGAGATGGCCAGAGAGCGTTATTAGCATACGTGTTAATTGATAGGCGCGCAAAAGAGAGACTTTTGGATGTTGATGTGCTAAGAGGTGCAACTGGAGGGATGTTTGATTATTATCTTGTGGAGGCGAAGGTGAAGATTTCTAGAGGTGTTTAGAAAAGAAGAGAGAATGTTGGGGTGAAGAGAGCGGTGAGAGTAAGTGAGCTTGGGAAAGAGACTTGTTTGAGGAAGTACCAGGAGAGACTGAGTACAGAATGGAAAAAGTTGAGAACGAAGGAGGTAAGGGGAATTGGGGAGGAATGGGATGCATTTAGGGAATTGGTGATGCCTTACGCAAAAGATGCTTGTGGTATGAGAAGCGTGGAAGGTGGGCACATTAGAAAGGGTAGTGAGTGGTGGGATGAAGAGGTAAGATTATTAGTGAAAGAGAAGAGAGAGGTATTTGGACGATTTTTGCAGGGAAATAATGCAAATGAGTGGGAGATGTATAAAAGAAAGAGGCAGGAGGTCAAGAGAAATGTGCAAGAGGCGACTAAGAGGGCAAATGAGAGCTGGGGTGAGAGAGTCTCATTAGGTTTTAGGGAGAATAAAAACATTTTTTGGAAGGAGGTAAATAAAGTGCGTAAGACGAGGAAACAAATGGGAACTTTAGTAAAGGGGGGTAATGGGGAGGTGATAACAAGTAGTGGTGATGTGAAAAGGAGGTGGAGTGAGTATTGTGATGTTTTGTTGAATGTATTTGATGATAGAGTGGCAGTTATAGGGTGTTTTGGTCGAGGTGGTGTGCAAAGTGAGAGGGTTAGGGAAAATGATTTGGTAAACAGAGAAGAGGTAGTAAAAGCTTTGCGGAAGATTAAAGCCGTTAAGGCAGCGGGTTTGGATAGTATTGCAGTGGAATTTAAAAAAAAGGGGGTGACTGTGTTCTTGACTGGTTGGTAAGGTTATTTCATGTATGTATGATTCATGGTGAGGTGCCTGAGGATTGGCGGAATCCTTGCATAGTGCCATTGTACAAAGGCAAAGGAGGCAAAGGTGAGTGCTCCAATTACAGAAGTATAGGTTTGTTGAGTACTCCTGGTAAATTATATGGGAGGGTATTGATTGAGAGGGTGAAGGCATGTACAGAGCATCAGATTGGGGAAGAGCAGTGTGGTTTCAGAAGTGGTAGAGGATGTGTGGATCAGGTGTTTGCTTTGAGGAATGTATGTGAGAAATACTTAGAAAAGCAAATAGATTTGTATGTAACAATTATGGATCTGGAGAAGGCATATGATAGAGTTGATAGAGATGCTCTGTGGAAGGTATTAAGAATATACTGTGTAGGAGGCAAGTTGTTAGAAGCAGTGAAAGGTTTTTATCGAGGATGAAAGGCATGTGTACGTGTAGGAAGAGAGGAAAGTGATTGGTTCTCAGTAAATGTAGGTTTGCGGCAGGGGTGTGTGATGTCTCCATGGTTGTTTTATTTGTTTATGGATGGGGTTGTTAGGGAGGTGATTGCAAGAGTTTTGGAAAGAGGGGCGAGTATGCAGTCTGTTGTGGATGAGAGAGCTTGGGAAGTGAGTCAGTTGTTGTTCGCTGATGATACAGCACTGGTGGCTGATTCA
Source organism: Panulirus ornatus (assembly GCF_036320965.1). Taxonomy (NCBI): domain Eukaryota; kingdom Metazoa; phylum Arthropoda; class Malacostraca; order Decapoda; family Palinuridae; genus Panulirus; species Panulirus ornatus. The sequence continues at coordinate 22,486,729 of NC_092237.1, read as the reverse complement.
TGTGAGAACTGCAGAAGCTGGTGACTGCGTTTGGTAAAATGTGTGAAAGAAGAAAGCTGAGAGTAAATGTGAATAAGAGCAAGGTTATTAGGTACAGTAGAGTTGAGGGTCAAGTCAATTTGGAGGTAAGTTTGAATGGAGAAAAACTGGAGGAAGTGAAGTGTTTTAGATATCTGGGAGTGGATTTGGCAGCGGATGGAACCATGGAAGCAGAGGTGAATCATAGGGTGGTGGAAGGGGGCGAAAGTTCTGTGAGCGTTGTAGAATGTGTGGAAGTCGAGAACATTATCTCGGAAAGTAAAAATTGGTATGTTTGAAGGAATAGTTGTTCCACCAATGCTATATGCTTGTGAGGCATGGGCTATAGATAGAGTTGCGAGGAGGTGGGTGGATGTGCTGAAAATGAGATGTATGAGGGCAATATGTGGTGTGAGGTGGTTTGATCGAGTAGGTCATAATAAGGTAATTGAGATATGTGGTGATAAAAAGAGCGTAGTTGAAGAAGCATAAGAGGGTGTTTTGAAATGGTTTCGTTACATGGAGAGAATGAGTGAGGAAGGATTGACCAAGAGGATATATGTGTCGGAGGTGGAGGGAACGAGGAGAAGTGGGAGACGAAATTGGAGGTGGAAAGATGGATTGAAAAAGATTTTGAGTGATGTTCAACGCTCCTAGAATTTTCGCCCCCACACTATGATTCACTTCCGCTTCCATGGTTCCATCCGCTGCCAAATCCACTCCCAGATATCTAAAACACTTAACTTTCTGCAGTTTCTCTCCGTTCAAACTTACCTCCCACTTGACTTGTCCCTCAACCCTAGTGTACCTAATAACCTTTCTCTTATTCACATTTACTTCCCGCGCACTCCTCACGTGTCGTAGAAGGCGACTAAAGGGGACGGGAGCGGGGGGCTGGAAACCCTCCCCTCCTTGTATTTCTAAAAGGGAAAACAGAAGAAAGAGTTACGCGGGGAGTGCTCATCCTCCTCGAAGGCTCCGATTGGGTGTCTTAATGTGTGTGGATGTAACCAAGATGAGAAAAAAGGAGAGATAGGTGTATGTTTAAGGAAAGGAACCTGGACGTTTTGGCTCTAAGTGAAACGAAGCTCAAGGGTAAAGGGGAAGAGTGGTTTGGGAATGTCTTCGGAGTAAAGTCAGGGGTTAATGAGAGGAAAAGTGCAAGGGAAGGAGTAGCACTACTCATGAAACAGGAGTGGTGGGAATATTTGAATATTTGTAAGAAAGTAAATTCTAGATTGATATGGGTAAAACTGAAAGTGGATGGAGAGACATGGGTGATTATTGGTGCATATGCACCTGGGCATAAGAAGAAAGATCATTAGAGGCAAGTGTTTTGGAAGCATCTGAGTGAGTGCGTTAGTAGTTTTGATGCGCGAGACCGGGTTATAGTGATGGGTAATTTCAATGCAAAGGTGAGTAATGTGGCAGTTGAGCAAATAATTGGTGTACATGGGGTGTTCAGTGTTGTAAATGGAAATGGTGAAGAGCTTGTAGATTTATGTGCTGAAAAAGGACTGGTGATTGGGAATACCTGGTATAAAAAGGGAGAAATACTTAAGTATACGTATGTAAGTAGGAGAGATGGCAAGATAGCATTATTGGATTAAGTGTTGATTGATAGGCGCGCGAAAGAGAGACTTTTGGCTGTTAATTTGCTGAGAGGTGCAACTGGAGGGATGTCTGATCATTATCTTATTGAGGTGAAAGTGAAGATTTGTAGATGTTTTCAGAAAAGAAGAGAGAATGTTGGGGTCAAGAGAGTGGTGAGAGTCAGTGAGCTTGGAAAGGAGACTTGTGTGAGGAAGTACCAGGAGAGACTGAGTACAGAATGGAAAAAGGTGAGAACAAAGTACGTAAGGGGAGTGGGGAAGGAATAGGGTGTATTTAGGGAAGCAGTGATGGCTTGCGTAAAAGATGCTTGTGGCATCAGAAGCTTGGGAGGTGGAAAGATTAGAAAGGGTAGTGAGTGGTGGGATGAAGAATTAAGATTATTAGTGAAAGAGAAGAGAGACACATTTGGACGATTTTTGCAGGGAAATAATGCAAATGAGTGGGAGATGTACAAAAAGAAAGAGGCAGGAGGTCAAGAGAAAGGTGCAAGAGGTGAAAAAGAGGGCAAATGAGAGTTGGGGTGAGAGAGTATCGTTGAATCTTAGGGAGGATAAAGAGATGTTTTAGAAGGAGGTAAATAGCGTGCGTAAGACATGGGAACAAATGGGAACTTCAGTGAAGGGGGCTAATGAAGAGGTGATAACAGGTAGTGGTGATGTGAAAAATAGATAGAGTAAGTATTTTGAAGGTTTGTTGAATGTGTTTGATGATAGGGTGGCAGATATAGGGTGTTTTGGTCGAGTTGGTGTGCAAAGCGAGAGGGTTAGGGAAAATGATTTGGTAAACAGAGAAGAGGTAGTAAAAGCTTTGCGATAGATGAAAGCCGGCAAGGCAGCGAGTTTGGATGATATTGCAGTTGACTGTATTGAAAAAGGGGGTGACTGTATTGTTGACTAGTTGGTAAGATTGCTTAATGTATATATGACTCATGGTGACGTGCCTGAGGATTTGCGGAATGCTTGCATAGAGCCATTGTACAAAGGCAAAGGGGATAAGAGTGAGTGCTCAAATTACAGAGGTATAAGTTTGTTGAGTATTCCTGGGAAATTATAATGGAGGGTATTGACTGAGAGGGTGAAGGTAAGTACAGAGCATCAGATTGGGGAAGAGCAGTGTGGTTTCAGAAGTGGTAGAGGATGTGTGGATCAGGTGTTTGCTTTGAAAAATGCATGTGAGAAATACTTAGAAAAACAAATGGATTTGTATGTATCACTTATGGATCTGGAGAAGGCATATGATAGAGTTGATAGAGATGTTCTGTGGAAGGTATTAAGAATACTTGGTATGGGAGGTAAGTTGTTAGAAGCAGTGAAAAGTTTTTATCGAGGATGTAAGGCATGTGTACGTGTAGGAAGAGAGGAAAGCGATTGGTTCTCATTGAATGTTAGTTTCTGGCAGGGGTGTGTGATGTCTCCATAGTTGTTTAATTTGTTTATGGATGGGGTTGTTAGGGAGGTGAATGCAAGAGTTTTGGATAGAGTGGCAAGTAAGCATTCTGTTGTGGATAAGAGAGCTTGGGAAGTGAGTCAGTTGTCGTTCGCTGATGATGCAGTGCTGGTGGTTGATTCGCGTGAAAAACTGCAGAAGTTGGTGACTGAGTTTGGTAAAGTGTGTGAAAGAAGAAAGTTGAGAGTAATTGTGAATAAGACCAAGGTTTTTAGGTACAGTAGGGTTGAGGGACAGGTCAATTTGGAGGTAAGCTTGAATGGAGAGAAACTGGAGGAAGTGAAGTGTTTTAGATATCTTGGAGTGGATTTGGCAGCGGATGGAACCATGGAAGCAGAGGTGAATCATAGGGTGGGGGAGGGGGCGAAAGTTTTGGGAGCGTAGAAGAATGTCTGGAGGCCGAGAACATTATCTCGGAAAGCAAAAATGGGTATGTTTGAAGGAATAGTGGTTCCACCAATGTTATATGCTTGTGAGGCGTGGGCTATAGATAGAGTTGCGAGGAGGTGGGTGGATGTGCTGGAAATGAGATGTATGAGGACAATATGTGGTGTGAGGTGGTTTGATCGAGTAAGTAATAATAGGGTAATTGAGATGTGTGGTAATAAAAAGAGTGTGGTTGAAAGAGCAGAAGAGGGTGTTTTGAAATGGTTTGGTTGCATGGAGAGAATGAGTGAGGAAAGATTGACAAAGAGGATATATGTGTCGGAGGTGGAGGGAACGAGGAGAAGTGGGAGACCAAATTGGAGGTGGAAAGATGGAGTGAAAAAGATTTTGAGTGATCGGGGCCTGAACATGCAGGAGGGTGAAAGGCGTTCATGGAACAGAGTGAATTGGAACGTTGTGGTATACCGGGCTCGACGTGCTCTCAATGGATTGAACCAGGGCATGTAAAGCGTGTGGGGTAAACCATGGAAAGTTTTGTGTGGCTTGGATGTGGAAGTGGAGCTGTGGTTTCGGTGCATTATACATGACAGCTAGAGACTGAGTGTGAACGAATGGGGCCTTTGTTGTCTTTTCCTAGTGCTATCTCGGGCACATTTTGGGGGAGGGGGCTGTTATTTCATGTGTGGCGGGGTGGCATTGGGAATGAATAAAGGCAGACAGTATGAATTATGTGTATGCGTATATATGTATACGTCTGTGTGTGTATATATATATATGTATACGTTGAGATGTATAGGTATGTATATTTGTGTGTGTGGACGTGTATGTATATACATGTGTATGTGGGTGGGTTGGGCCATTCTTTCGTCTGTTTCCTTGCACTATATATATATATATATATATAATATATATATATATAATATATATATATATATATATATATATATATATATATATATATATATATATATATATATATATTTTTTTTTTTTTTTGCTTTGTCGCTTTCTCCCACGTTTGCGAGGTAGCGCAAGGAAACAGACGAAAGAAATGGCCCAACCCACCCCCATACACATGTATATACATATGTCCACACACGCAAATATACATACCTACACAGCTTTCCATGGTTTACCCCAGACGCTTCACATGTCCCGATTCAATCCACTGACAGCACGTCAACCCCGGTATACCACATCGCTCCAATTAACTCTATTCCTTGCCCTCCTTTCACCCTCCTGCATGTTCAGGCCCCGATCACACAAAATCTTTTTCACTCCATCTTTCCACCTCCAATTTGGTCTCCCTCTTCTCCTCGTTCCCTCCACCTCCGACACATATATCCTCTTGGTCAATCTTTCCTCACTCATTCTCTCCATGTGCCCAAACCATTTCAAAACACCCTCTTCTGCTCTCTCAACCACGCTCTTTTTATTTCCACACATCTCTCTTACCCTTACGTTACTTACTCGATCAAACCACCTCACACCACACATTGTCCTCAGACATCTCATTTCCAGCACATCCATCCTCCTGCGCACAACTCTATCCATAGCCCACGCCTCGCAACCATACAACATTGTTGGAACCACTATTCCTTCAAACATACCCATTTTTGCTTTCCAAGATAATGTTCTCGACTTCCACACATTCTTCAAGGCTCACAGAATTTTCGCCCCCTCCCCCACCCTATGATCCACTTCCTCTTCCATGGTTCCATCCGCTGCCAGATCCACTCCCAGATATCTAAAACACTTCACTTCCTCCATTTTTTCTCCATTCAAACTCACCTCCCAATTGACTTGACCCTCAACCCTACTGTACCTAATAACCTTGCTCTTATTCACATTTACTCTTAACTTTCTTCTTTCACACACTTTACCAAACTCAGTCACCAGCTTCTGCAGTTTCTCACATGAATCAGCCACCAGCGCTGTATCATCAGCGAACAACAACTGACTCACTTCCCAAGCTCTCTCATTCCCAACAGACTTCATACTTGCCCCTCTTTCCAAAACTCTTGCATTTACCTCCCTAACAACCCCATCCATAAACAAATTAAACAACCATGGAGACATCACACACCCCTGCCGCAAACCTACATTCACTGAGAACCAATCACTTTCCTCTCTTCCTACACGTACACATGCCTTACATCCTCGATAAAAACTTTTCACTACTTCTAACAACTTGCCTCCCACACCATATATTCTTAATACCTTCCACAGAGCATCTCTATCAACTCTATCATATGCCTTCTCCAAATCCATAAATGCTACATACATTTATGGATGTATAAATATATATATATATATATATATATATATATATATATATATATATATATATATATATATATATATATATATATATATGTATATGTATGGTTGCGAGGCGTGGGCTATGGATAGAGTTGTGCGCAGGAGGGTGGATGTGCTGGAAATGAGATGTTTGAGGACAATGTGTGGTGTGAGGTGGTTTGATCGAGTAAGCAACGTAAGGGTAAGAGAGATGTGTGGAAATAAAAAGAGCGTGGTTGAGAGAGCAGAAGAGGGTGTTTTGAAATGGTTTGGGCACATGGAGAGAATTAGTGAGGAAAGATTGACCAAGAGGATATATGTGTCGGAGGTGGAGGGAACGAGGAGAAGTGGGAGACCAAATTGGAGGTGGAGAGATGGAGTGAAAAAGATTTTGTGTGATCGGGGCCTGAACATGCAGGAGGGTGAAAGGAGGGCAAGGAATAGAGTGAATTGGATCGATGTGGTATACCTGGGTTGACGTGCTGTGAGTGGATTGAATCAGGGCATGTGAAGCGTCTGGGGTAAACCATGGAAAGCTGTGTAGGTATGTATATTTGCGTGTGTGGACGTGTATGTATATACACGTGTATGGGGGTGGGTTGGGCCATTTCTTTCGTCTGTTTCCTTGCGCTACCTCGCAAACGCGGGAGACAGCGACAAAGAAAAAAAAAAATATATATATATATATATATATATATATATATATATATATATATATATAGACGAGTGAACGGCTCAATCCACCCATATACACATTTATATACATAAAACGCCCACACACGCACATATACATCCTTATACATTTCAACGTATCCATACATATACATACACAGACAAATACATATATAGACGTACATATTCATACATGCTGCCTTCATCCATTTTCGCCGCCATCCCGCCACACATGAAATGACACCCCCCTCCCCCGGCGTGCGCGCGAGGTAGCGCTAGGAAAAGACAACAACGGCCTGATTCGTCCACACTCAGACTCCAGCTGTCATGTGTAGTGCACCGAACCACAGCTCTCTTTCCACATCCAGTCCCCACAAAACTTTCCATGGTTTACCCCAGACGCTTCATATGCCCTGGTTCAATCCCCAACCCTATGACTCACTTCCGTTTCCATGGTTCCATCCACTATTAAATCCACTCCCAGATATCTAAAACACTTCATTTCCTTCCAGTTGACTTGTCCCTCAACCCTACTGAACCTAAAAACCTTGCTCTTATTCACATTTACTTTCAGCTTTCTTCTTTCACTCTCTTTACCAAACTCAGTCACCAACTTCTGCAGTTTCTCACCCGAATCAGCAAGAAAACTTTAAGCTGAATATAGCACCTGTTAACGCATTTCTATTATTTCTGAGCATCTTGGAAATTATTTGTTATTCTTCAACTGAAATTCGTAGAATGTCCAAGCTGTATGTTCCCTCTCCCACCGGCACAGGATAGCTTTCATCATGTAGATATCCTAATAAAAGATGACAGTTGGGGTTAGATATTGTTTGGTAAACTCCCTTCATTGTAACTTAACTTTCTGGAATAGAAATATATATTCCTCTCCTACGTTTCTCAAAATCTTGCGGACCAGAATATGGAAAACGATAATTCAAATGTTTAATGAATTTATCTATTCTAAGAACTTACATCCCTGACATAGTGAGTAACATTTAGATATATAATATTCATATATTACTGTTCACTGGAACGAATTTTTTCAGAAATGTTGAGCCAGCAGGGGATTAATCAGTACCAGCATGAAAAGAGAGACTGATTAACAAACTTTTTTGCAAATGGTTCTCGTAACGAACGTAATGCTCAATTAGCAGATGTAACGATGCCAGTCACCAGCAGTAGCAGTTAGCGAGGGAGACGGCGGTACACGCTCCTTTCCTACATGGAGACCTTTACTATGGAGAAGTTTAGTTTAATACTGAAGCGCTAAGATTAGATAATTGATAAAGGATCTACAAGAATGGCTTCAAAAATTTCTTTTTAAGCTTTGTTTGTCGGAACATTCTTCTTTACGCAGACACCTGCATGACAAGACTCAATGGTCCGTTGTAGTTAGAACAAAATACAGTAATACTATCATGATGTACGCAAGACTGAGGGTACAACTGGCATGTTGCTGAGTAGCTTTGGAGTGTACCGAATGACAGTCATGTGGAATAATCCTTTATGAGGGACTGTGTTTGCAATACCATGAGCTAACTATGTTCCGGTGTCTTGCTATGAGTTCCATTTCTATGATTGTTGCCATGGCTCACTGCCTTTAAAGAAAAGATTGACGAAAGATATTCAAATGATTTCATATTTCAGGATTAGTTAGGCTTTCCGTAACCCAATTTTGCGTCAATGGTTTGAGTGGAATCGAGTCTAAAGTCAAGCTTTTTGCATGAAGAATGAATGTGTTTAACTTACAGTCGACATTTACCACTGTTGCATATATGTATGAATTTTTGCATTGTTGCACAGGAGAAACCATCATCATATAAACCTTACGTTTTTACGTAGCACTGAGAAAATATGAAGTATCCGATACTCCTAAAGGCTCCTTAAACTGGAGAAAAGTATATTGCCTCCCAAGACACATCGTGCTTACCACCAGGTGATACGCTGCCACAGGCCCAACAGGGAAGCCTTTGGAGGTTGCCACAATATGGTAAATGATCATATTACCTTAGACTATCACGTTAGTTCTCTGATATTATACCTCTTCCCAGAGGAGATTTTGTGCCCCGTCTGCGTGGCATATTGACGCTCTGCATCAACCTGATTACATTAGTCGTCGACAGGGTTATAACTCCTCTTGGGAGCTGCCCTGTCCATCACAGTGCGGCACATAGCTTCCGCATTGGTCTGGTTAGGCAAGCCGCATGGGAGGGCTTGACATCGTCCCACAGCACCAGCCGTGTTCCCCGCTGTGTGGTGTGTGGTCACACAGCATCAACCTGAGCAACTTAATCATCTAAACGGGAAGTTGTGCTGGACTTCTACAAGTTTGTCTTTCCAAGTTAAATATCTAACTGAATTATTGTATAATTCCTGGTGGGGAGAAGAGAAACAGGAGGAGCTGTCACCTATGAAAAAAAATTTGCAGAGGGAAGTTCCGTAAGTTTACCCTCAGTCCCCCTTACACTGTGTAACTACGTCACTGTCAACCCCGCCGATGTAACCTTTGTTAGTGGTAACTGGACACAGTCGCTCTGATCAGCAACAGCGATCTTATCGTACACACTATGCCTGATGCCATCAACCATCAAATAAAATGTCTTTTTAATCCATCTGTATGATATACGGTCACCTTCCAGCGCAAGCAATATAACCTGACCTGCTCCGGGCGGTGAGTGCTGGGCAAGTAAAGACCAGCGTGGGACCGATTGATCCAGACAGTGATGAAGACAAATGGTCGTTTTCTGTGTGTTTTAGCTACCAATTCTATTTCACGAATCTGTCCATCTCTCCTTAAGTTTGATTCACCAAGAACTGTACAGCTTTATGTTGTGGTTGTCTCTACTCGTGGTATGTTTAATACCATATCAATTAGTGTTCCAACTCTCTCAGTATTATTTCGATATCATACGACTAATCTGTCTAAAAACGCAACTGATCCTTTACACAATTGTTTATTCCATGATGATACGTTTATTTCTGTTGTGTGGTGAATGACGTCACCACAGCTATCTATGACCTTTGCTAGATGTTACAACAAACGAAACTGAAAATTTTTCCTCACTCTTCCTCGCTATGTGTGTGGTAGACAAGACACAAATAGAGTGAATGAATATATAAATAATATCTATTCCACAAGAATTATATATATATATATATATATATATATATATATATATATATATATATATATATATATATATATATATTATATATATAATATATATATATATATATATATATATATATATAATATATATATATATATATATTTGCTTTTCTATGTGAGAAATACTTATATAAGCAAATGGATTGTATGTAGCATTTATGGATCTGGAGAACGCATATGATAGTGTTGATAGAGATGCTCTGTGGAAGGTATTAAGAATATATGGTGTGGGAGGCAAGTTGTTAGAAGCAGTGAAAAGTTTTTATCGAGGATGTAAGGCATGTGTACGTGTAGGAAGAGAGGAAAGTGATTGGTTCTCAGTGAATGTAGTTTTGCGGCAGGGGTGTGTGATGTCTCCATGGTTGTTTAATTTGTTTATGGATGGGGTTGTTAGGGAGGTGAATGCAAGAGTTTTGAAAGAGGGGCAAGTATGAAGTCTGTTGTGGATGAGAGAGCTTGGGAAGTGAGTCAGTTGTTGTTCGCTGATGATACAGTGCTGGTGGCTGATTCATGTGAGAAACTGCAGAAGCTGGTGACTGAGTTTGGTAAAGTGTGTGAAAGAAGAAAGTTAAGAGTAAATGTGAATAAGAGCAAGGTCATTAGGTACAGTAGGGTTGAGGGTCAAGTCAATTGGGAGGTAAGTTTGAATGGAGAAAAACTGGAGGAAGTAAAGTGTTTTAGATATCTGGGAGTGGATCTGGCAGCGGATGGAACCATGAAAGCGGAAGTGAATCATAGGGTGGGGGAGGGGGCGAAAATTCTGGGAGCCTTGAAGAATGTGTGGAAGTCGAGAACATTATCTCGGAAAGCAAAAATGGGTATGTTTGAAGGAATAGTGGTTCCAACAATGTTGTATGGTTGCGAGGCGTGGGCTATGGATAGAGTTGTGCGCAGGAGGGTGGATGTGCTGGAAATGAGATGTTTGAGGACAATGTGCGGTGTGAGGTGGTTTGATCGAGTAAGTAATGTAAGGGTAAGAGAGATGTGTGGAAATAAAAAGAGCGTGGTTGAGAGAGCAGAAGAGGGTGTTTTGAAATGGTTTGGGCACATGGAGAGAATGAGTGAGGAAAGATTGACCAAGAGGATATATGTGTCGGAGATGGAGGGAACGAGGAGAAGTGGGAGACCAAATTGGAGGTGGAAAGATGGAGTGAAAAAGATTTTGTGCGATCGGGGCCTGAACATGCAGGAGGGTGAAAGGAGGGCAAGGAATAGAGTGAATTGGATCGATGTGGTATACCGGGGTTGACGTGCTGTCAGTGGATTGAAGCAGGGCATGTGAAGCGTCTGGGGTAAACCATGGAAAGCTGTGTAGGTATGTATATTTGCGTGTGTGGACGTATGTATATGCATGTGTATGGGGGGGGGGGGGGGCGGGCCATTTCTTTCGTCTGTTTCCTTGCGCTACCTCGGAAACGCGGGAGACAGCGACAAAGTATGATAAAAAAAAAAAATATATATATATATATATATATATAATATATATATATATATATATATATATATATATATATATATATATTATATATATATATTATATGACTTTGTCACTGTCTCCCGCGTTAGCGAGGTAGCGCAAGGAGACAAACGAAAGAATGGCCCAATCCACCCACACACACATGTATATCTATAAACACGCCCACACACACACACACACACACACACATACATATACCTATAAATTTCAACGAATACATACATGTACATACACAGACATATACATATATATACACTTGTACATATTCATACTTGCTGTCTTCATCCATTCTCGTCGCCAACCGCCACATATAAAATGGAGCCCCCTCGTCCCCCAAGCGCGCGCGAGGTAGCTCTCGGAAAAGATAACAAAGGCCACATTCGATCACATTCAGTCTCTTGCTGTCATGTAATAATGCACCGAAACCACAGCTTCCTTTCCCCATCCAGGCCCTACAAAACTTTCCATGGTTTACCCCAGACGCTTCACATGCCCTGGTTCAATCCATTGACATCACGTCGACCCTGGTATTCCACATCGTTCCAATTCAATCTATTCCTTGCACGCGCTTCATCCTCATGTATGTTCAGGCTCAAAATCTTTTTACTCCATCCTTCCGCCTCCAATTTGGTCTCCCATTTCTCCTCGTTCACTTCACCTCTGACACATATATCCTCTTTATCAATCTTTCCTCTCTCTCTCTCTCTCTCTCTCTCTCTCTCTCTCTCTCTCTCTCCTCTCTCTCTCTTCTCTCTCTCTCTCTCTCTCTCTCTCTCTCTCTCTCTCTCTCTCTCTCTTCTCTCTGTATATATATATATTATATATATATATATATATATATATATATATATATATATATATTTTTTTTTTTTCTTTTTTTTTTTTTATACTTTGTCGCTGTCTCCCGCGTTTGCGAGGTAGCGCAAGGAAACAGACGAAAGAAATGGCCCAACCCCCCACATACACATGTACATACACACGTCCACACACGCAAATATACATACCTACACAGCTTTCCATGGTTTACCCCGGACGCTTCACATGCCTTGATTCAATCCACTGACAGCACGTCAACCCCTGTATACCACATCGATCCAATTCACTCTATTCCTTGCCCTCCTTTCACCCTCCTGCATGTTCAGGCCCCGATCACACAAAATCCTTTTCACTCCATCTTTCCACCTCCAATTTGGTCTCCCTCTTCTCCTCGTTCCCTCCACCTCCGACACATATATCCTCTTGGTCAATCTTTCCTCACTCATTCTCTCCATGTGCCCAAACCATTTCAAAACACCCTCTTCTGCTCTCTCAACCACGCTCTTTTTATTTCCACACATCTCTCTTACCCTTACGTTACTTACTCGATCAAACCACCTCACACCACACATTGTCCTCAAACATCTCATTTCCAGCACATCCATCCTCCTGCGCACAACTCTATCCATAGCCCACGCCTCGCAACCATACAACATTGTTGGAACTACTATTCCTTCAAACATACCCATTTTTGCTTTCCGGGATAATGTTGTCGACTTCCACACATTTTTCAAGGCTCCCAAAATTTTCGCCCCCTCCCCCACCCTATGATCCACTTCCGCTTCCATGGTTCCATCCGCTGACAGATCCACTCCCAGATATCTGAAACACTTCACTTCCTCCAGTTTTTCACCATTCAAACTCACCTCCCAATTGACTTGACCCTCAACCCTACTGTACCTAATAACCTTGCTCTTATTCACATTTACTCTTAACTTTCTTCTTCCACACACTTTACCAAACTCCGTCACCAGCTTCTGCAGTTTCTCATATGAATCAGCCACCAGCGCTGTATCATCAGCGAACAACAACTGACTCACTTCCCAAGCTCTCTCATCCCCAACAGACTTCATACTTGCCCCTCTTTCCAAGACTCTTGCATTTACCTCCCTAACAACCCCATCCATAAACAAATTAAACAACCATGGAGACATCACACACCCCTGCCGCAAACCTACATTCACTGAGAACCAATCACTTTCCTCTCTTCCTACACGTACACATGCCTTACATCCTCGATAAAAACTTTTCACTGCTTCTAACAACTTGCCTCCCACACCATATATTCTTAATACCTTCCACAGAGCATCTCTATCAACTCTATCATATGCCTTCTCCAGATCCATAAATGCTACATACAAATCCATTTGCTTTTCTAAGTATTTCTCACATACATTCTTCAATGCAAACACCTGATCCACACATCCTCTACCACTTCTGAAACCACACTGCTCTTCCCCAATCTGATGCTCTGTACATGCCTTCACCCTCTCAATCAATACCCTCCCATATAATTTACCAGGAATACTCAACAAACTTATACCTCTGTAATTTGAGCACTCACTCTTATCCCCTTTGCCTTTGTACAATGGCACTATGCACGCATTCCGCCAATCCTCAGGCACCTCACCATGAGTCATACATACATTAAATAACCTTACCAACCAGTCAACAATACAGTCACCCCCTTTTTTAATAAATTCCACTGCAATACCATCCAAACCTGCTGCCTTGCCGGCTTTCATCTTCCGCAAAGCTTTTACTACCTCTTCTCTGTTTACCAAATCATTTTCCCTAACCCTCTCACTTTGCACACCACCTCGACCCAAACACCCTATATCTGCCACTCTGTCATCAGACATATATATATACATGATTTGGTAAACAGAGAAGAGGTAGTAAAAGCTTTGCGGAAGATGAAAACCGGCAAGGCAGCAGGTTTGGATGGTATTGCAGTGGAATTTATTAAAAAAGGGGGTGACTGTATTGTTGAATGGTTGGTAAGGTTATTTAATGTATGTATGACTCACGGTGAGGTGCCTGAGGATTGGCGGAATGCGTGCATAGTGCCATTGTACAAAGGCAAAGGGGATAAGAGTGAGTGCTCAAATAACAGAGGTATAAGTTTGTTGAGTATTCCTGGTAAATTATATGGGAGGGTATTGATTGAGAGGGTGAAGGCATGTACAGAGCATCAGATTGGGGAAGAGCAATGTGGTTTCAGAAGTGATAGAGGATGTGAAGATCAGGGGTTTACTTTGAAATATGTATGTGAATAATACTTAGAAAAGCAAATGGATTTGTATGTAGCATTTATGGATCTGGAGAAGGCATATGATAGAGTTGATAGAAATGCTCTGTGGAAGGTATGAAGAATATATGGTGTGGGAGGTAAATTGTTAGAAGCTGTGAAAAGTTTTTATCGCAGATGTAAGGCATGTGTACGTGTAGGAAGAGAGGAAAGTGATTGGGTCTCAGTAAATGTTGGTTTGCGGCAGTGGTGTGTGATGTCTCCATGGTTGTTTAATTTGCTTTTGGATGCGGTTCTTAGGGAGGTGAATGCAAGAATTTTGGAAAGAGGGGCAAGTATGCACTCTGTTGTGGATGAGAGAGCTTGGGAAGTGAGTCAGCTGTTGTTCGCTGATGATACAGCGCTGGTGGCTGATTTGCGTGAGAAACTGCAGAAGTTGGTGACTGAGTTTGGTAAAATGTGCGAAAGAAGAAAGCTGAGAGTAAATGTGAAAAAGAGCAAGGTTATTAGGTACAGTGGGGTTGAGGGACAAGTCAAGTGGGAGGTAAGTTTGAATGGAGGAAAACTGGAGGAAGTGAAGTATTTTAGATATCTGGGAGTGGATTTGGCAGCGGATGGAACCATGGAAGCGGAAGTGAATCATAGGGTTAGGTATGGGGTGATAGTTCTGGGAGCGTTGAAGAAAGTGTGGAAGTCGAGAACATCATCTCGGAAAGCAAAAATGGGTATGTTTGAAGGAATAGTGGTTCCAACAATGTTATATGGTTGCGAGGCGTGGCCTATAGATAGAGTTGTGCAGAGGAGGGTGGATGTGCTGGAAATGAGATGTTTCAGGGCAATATGTGGTGTGAGGTGATTTGATCGAGTAAGTAATAATAGCTTAAGAGAGATGCGTGGTAATATAAGAGTGTGGTTGAGAGAGCAGAAGAGGGTGTTTTGAAATGGTTTGGTTACATCGAGAGACTGAGTGAGGAAAGATTTACCAAGAGGATATATGTGTCAGAAGTGGAGGGAACGAGAAGAAGAATTGCCCAACTCACCCACCTACATATGTATATACATACACGTCCACACACGCAAATATACATACCTATACATCTCAACGTATACATATATATATACACACAAATATATATACATATATACACATGTACATAATTCATACTATCTGCCCTTATTCATTCCCGTCGCTACCTCGCCACACATGAAAAGACAACCCTCTCCCCCGCATGTGCGCGAGGTAGCGCTAGGAAAATACAACACAGGCCACATTCGTTCACACTCAGTCTCTAGCTGTCATGTATAATGCACCGAAACCACAGCTCCCTTTCCACATCCAAGTCCCACAGATCTTTCCATGGTTTACCCCAGACGCTTCAAATGCCCTGGTTCAATCCACTGACAGCACTGCGACCCCAGTATACTACATTGTTCCAATTCACTTTATGCCTTGCACGCCTTTCACCCTCCTGCATGTTCAGGCCCCGATCATTCAAAATTTTTTTCACTCTATCTTTCCACCTCCAATTTGGTCTCCCACTTCTCGTTCCCTCCACTTCTGACACATATATCCTCTTGGTCAATCTTTCCTCACTCATTCTCTCCATGTGACCAAACCATTTAAAAACACCCTCTTCATTTCTCTCAACCACACTCTTTTTATTACCACACATCTCTCTTACCCTTTCATTACTTACACGGTCAAACCACTTCACACCACATGTCCTGAAACATTTCTTTTCCAGCATATCCACCCTCCTCCGCACAACTCTATCTATAGCCCACGCCTCGCAACCATATAACATTGTTGAAACCACTATTCCTTCAAACATACACATTTTTGCTTTCCAAGATATCTTTCTCGACTTCCACACTTCCACACACACACACACACACACACATATATATATTATATATATATATATATATATATATATATATATATATATATATATATATATATATAATATATATATATATATATATATATATATATATATATATATATATATTATATATATATATTATGTATATATATATATATATTTATTTATTTATTGATTTATATAATATCTATGTGTCTAGAGAAAGAGAGAGAGAGAGAGAGAGAGAGAGAGAGAGAGAGAGAGAGAGAGAGAGAGATTGTTCAGTACATTGCTTCTACTCCTTGCATGTTACGTAGATGGGTTTATAATCAGCCCATAGGCCCATTAAACCAGAACTCTGAAATACTGGATTCTGTCAACAGAGAGATTTGGGGTAGACACAAATTCCCTTACCATGTGGCTAACATCTCCTGACACTTGACGGCCGTTGAATATATACATACATTCTCTTTCTTATAGATTTGATCATATACCAAACACAGTGGTAAAAAATTATAAAATACATATCTAGAATAGCAAAAATGTGCATTTGCTCTTACTACTTAAAAAATCTTAGGCAAAGACACTGGCCTCAATTTAGTAACTTAAGTATTTGAAAGAGGTGAGGTGCGTACAAAATATCATTATAGATTTACCCAACAGCATTGTGTCATATCTTACCTTCGAGTCCATTTTAGAGAGGGTGTGAGAGTGACTGTCAGCTTGTAAACATGGTAACCCTTTTTCTATCCTTGAATACAAATGCTTTCTATTACTCTATTCTATTTCTCACATTCTTTTCTCCTTCCATAATATGAAATGATAACAAAAATATTTGCCATTAATTCATTTACAATCTATCAAACAAAATTTCATATTGTAACATACGATAATAAGATTCTTCAAAGAGAATATGCTATCCCCTGGATAATGTAACTTAGAAAACTGAATATATTTCTTAAAGAAAAATGAACATGATATAATGGATAGATGAACAATCATTGGTAAAGAGGGGAGATAACTGTAACAATAGATAGATCGATAGATAGAGAGGTGGCTAGAAGAATATATATTACATATATGTACACACATATCGATAATGATGCCTATAAGAAGATATATATATATATATATATATATATATATATATATATATATATATATATTATATATATATATATATATATATATATATATATATATATATATATATATATAATATATATATATATATTTATATATATATATATATATATATATATATATATATATATATATATATATATATATATATATATATATACATTTATATATATATATATATATATATATATATATATATATATATATATATAATATATATATATATATATATATATATATATATTATATATATATATATGTATATATATATATATATATATATATATATATATATATATATATATATATATATATATATATATATATATATATATATATATTATATATATTTTGCCGCTGTCTCCCGTGTTTGCGAGGTAGCGCAAGGAAACAGACGAAAGAAATGGTCCAACCCACCCCCATACATATGTATATACATACGTCCACACACGCAAATATACATACCTACACAGCTTTCCATGGTTTACCCCAGACGCTTCCACATGCCCTGATTCAATCCACTGACAGCACGTCAACCCCGGTATACCACATCGATCCAATTCACTCTATTCCTTGCCCTCCTTTCACCCTCCTGCATGTTCAGGCCCCGATCACACAAAATCTTTTTCACTCCATCTTTCCACCTCCAATTTGGTCTCCCACTTCTCCTCGTTCCCTCCACCTCCGACACATATATCCTCTTGGTCAATCTTTCCTCACTCATTCTCTCCATGTGCCCAAACCATTTCAAAACACCCTCTTCTGCTCTCTCAACCACGCTCTTTTTATTTCCACACATCTCTCTTACCCTTACGTTACTTACTCGATCAAACCACCTCACACCACACATTGTCCTCAAACATCTCATTTCCAGCACATCCATCCTCCTGCGCACAACTCTATCCATAGCCCACGCCTCGCAACCATACAACATTGTTGGAACCACTATTCCTTCAAAAATACCCATTTTTGCTTTCCGAGATAATGTTCTCGACTTCCACGCATTCTTCAAGGCTCCCAGGATTTTCGCCCCCTCCTCCACTCTATGATCCGCTTCCGCTTCCATGGTTCTATCCGCTGCCAGATCCACTCCCAGATATCTAAAACACTTTACTTCCTCCACTTTTTCTCCATTCAAACTTACCTCCCAATTGATTTGACCCTCAACCCTACTGTACCTAATAACCTTGCTCTTATTCACATTTACTCTTTACTTTCTTCTTTCACACACTTTACCAAACTCAGTCACCAGCTTCTGCAGTTTTTCACATGAATCAGCCACCAGCGCTGTATCATCAGCGAACAACAACTGACTCACTTCCCATGCTCTCTCATCCCCAACAGACTTCATACTTGCCCCTCTTTCCAAAACTCTTGCATTGACCTCCCTAACAACCCCATTCATAAACAAATTAAACAACCATGGAGACATCACACACCCCTGCCGCAAACCTACATTCACTGAGAACCAATCACTCTCCTCTCTTCCTACACGTACACATGCCTTACATCCTCGATAAAAACTTTTCACTGCATCTAACAACTTGCCTCCCACGCCATATATTCTTAATACCTTCCACAGAGCATCTCTATCAACTCTGTCATACGCTTTCTCCAGATCCATAAATGCTACATACAAATCTATTTGTATGTATATATATATATATATATATATATATATATATATATATATTATATATATATATATATATATATATATATATATATATTATATATATTGAGAGGGTGAAGGCATGTACAGAGCATCAGATTGGGGAAGAGCAGTGTGGTTTCAGAAGTGGTAGAGGATGTGTGGATCAGGTGTTTGCTTTGAAGAATGTATGTGAGAAATACTTAGAAAAGCAAATGGATTTGTATGTAGCATTTATGGATCTGGAGAAGGCATATGATAGAGTTGATAGAGATGCTCTGTGGAAGGTATTAAGAATATATGGTGTGGGAGGAAAGTTGTTAGAAGCAGTGAAAAGTTTTTATCGAGGATGTAAGACATGTGTACATGTAGGAAGAGAGGAAAATGATTGGTTCTCAGTGAATGTAGGTTTGCGGCAGGGGTGTGTGATGTCTCCATGGTTGTTTAATTTGTTTATGGATGGGGTTGTTAGGGAGGTAAATGCAAGAGTTTTGGAAAGAGGGGCAAGTATGAAGTCTGTTGGGGATGAGAGAGCTTGGGAAGTGAGTCAGTTGTTGTTCGCTGATGATACAGCGCTGGTGGCTGATTCATGTGAGAAACTGCAGAAGCTGGTGACTGAGTTTGGAAAAGTGTGTGGAAGAAGAAAGTTAAGAGTAAATGTGAATAAGAGCAAGGTTATTAGGTACAGTAGGGTTGAGGGTCAAGTCAATTGGGAGGTGAGTTTGAATGGAGAAAAACTGGAGGAAGTGAAGTGTTTTAGATATCTGGGAGTGGATCTGGCAGCGGATGGAACCATGGAAGCGGAAGTGGATCATAGGGTGGGGGAGGGGGCGAAAATCCTGGGGCCTTGAAAAATGTGTGGAAGTCGAGAACATTATCTCGGAAAGCAAAAATGGGTATGTTTGAAGGAATAGTGGTTCCAACAATGTTGTATGGTTGCGAGGCGTGGGCTATGGATAGAGTTGTGCGCAGGAGGATGGATGTGCTGGAAATGAGATGTTTGAGGACAATGTGTGGTGTGAGGTGGTTTGATCGAGTGAGTAACGTAAGGGTAAGAGAGATGTGTGGAAATAAAAAGAGCGTGGTTGAGAGAGCAGAAGAGGGTGTTTTGAAGTGGTTTGGGCACATTGAGAGGATGAGTGAGGAAAGATTGACCAAGAGGATATATGTGTCGGAGGTGGAGGGAACAAGGAGAAGAGGGAGACCAAATTGGAGGTGGAAAGATGGAGTGAAAAAGATTTTGTGTGATCGGGGCCTGAACATGCAGGAGGGTGAAAGGAGGGCAAGGAATAGAGTGAATTGGAGCGATGTGGTATACCGGGGTTGACGTGCTGTCAGTGGATTGAAGCAAGGCATGTGAAGCGTCTGGGGTAAACCATGGAAAGCTGTGTAGGTATGTATATTTGCGTGTGTGGACGTATGTATATACATGTGTATGGGGGGGGGTGGGTTGGGCCATTTCTTTCGTCTGTTTCCTTGCGCTACCTCGCAAACGCGGGAGACAGCGACAAAGTATAATAATAATAATAATAAAATATATATATATATATATATATATATATATATATATATATATATATATATATATATATATATATATATATATATATATATATATATATATATATATATATATATATATATATATATATATATATAACGTAGGTAAAGATCGATAATATTTATGTTTTGTGTTCATTATTATTTTTTTACGTGTGTAAATGTTTCTGACAGTCGAATGGAAGCTCAGCCTCGGGAGATTTTGGAGGAAGGCAGAGTGGCGAGTCTGATGGAGAAAAATGATAGTACGACTACAGTCGCCTGCTGCAGAAGATGTTGCGATGGTATCAAAGGAAACTGTGTCTGCTTCTCTATTTTGAGGATATACCTGTTCAGTATCTTCGCTGCTGCAAGTATGAAAGACAATGAAACAATAAATTCCTCGTGAACTTACATCATTCATTTGATCGTATTTATGCTCACAGTGAGTAATTAAGAACTGTATGCAAGGTTTGTGAATCTATAAACCTTTCTTTACTCTTTGACTGAATTACTTTTTTTTACAAGGCTAGTAACAATAGTAACAAGCTGGTTTGGAGCAAATGTAATTGTAATTGAAGCTGAATGTAATTAAGTACATAATCCTGAGTAATTGTAATTGTAATTGATCTTTGAAATAGAAACTAAGTATGACAGTAACTATAATTTGCTACTCATGTTTGATTCCACTACAGTTACATCATGAAACTGTAGCATTATGAAAAATTTGTGACAGAGGGAAAATAGGTAAAGATAAAACGCCTCCATATGTATAACTGACTCACGTTTAGTATGTCAAGCGTGAACCCATCACTGTCGAACATGGAAATAGCTCGAAGTAATTGAATTATGTAGTCAATTACAAATAGTATGATGTGATTGTAATTGTAATCGTAATTATAGTGACGAAGTTATTATACTGCATTCGTAATCAAAACTTCAGAAGAGTAATTGTAATTACATTGCATGTGATCTTAAATCATGAAATGGTTCCATGCCTGATTCCAGATGTTTTGTCAGAGCTGCCGTTAAGCATTCCTTATTTCTATCACTATTGTGGGAAGGACTGGGAAAGGAGTTACAATTTTCCTTGCGTAACATATGAATCCTTTGACCTTTCTTTTGTCTTGGAAGTAGTCCCGTGTCGCAGCTGGGAGTGTGCCCTTGCTAGCTATTATGGGATTTGGAATTAATACAGAAATGGAGAAGAGGGTCTTTACTTCACCAAATTACCTAAGCACTCACCAGTGACTATTCTCGGAATTTCGCAAAAGGGACGCTGCTTCTAGAATTTCAGTGTAACGCTACAGTTCTTCGGTGAGAATCTGAAACCAGAACCCATGCATGAAAATTCATAAAATGCTGGAATTTCAAGACGAAATGCTCCTTTTAGAAGAAAGGTGTATGTAAATCTATTGTGGCTGGGTGTTGTGGAAACGCTCATTGGAGGAGCGAAGTATCTAGACACGCAGTATACAAAGGCCAGAGCTACGTGGGTGATGCGGAACGTGTGACGTGTACTGAGTGTGTGGAGACGAGTATGTCATTCAAGATGGTAGTCAGCCTCTTTCGAGGAGGCATTACTGTTTCTTACCCGGGAGGAAGAGGACGTTGCCCTATATTCCTGCCTTCTATAGTTATGATGATACTGATATTCTGCATGAAATGGATAATGAGAATTAAGAATAAGTAAAACGTGTATATATATGTATATATCTTAATATGCAATGTAACAGATGGATTGTATGGAGACAATATTTCTTCCCGGCGCCTGAGGATTTGAACCTAGGTCTGCCTCGCGGCAGGTCGGTATGCTAACACTGCGCTACAAGACGACAAATGATGTCCAACTCAGACCAACCAATTGGTCCATGAGATCCCGACATCGTACCTTTGGTGCTTAGGATTGATTTGATGTTATCTACGGCTCGTGTGAGTGGATGGAAGATGGGCATGTGAGAAAGTGTATTGGGCAGCAGGGTGAGGAAGTTAAGGGCACTTAAGTTGCTCGTGAATGAAGAGAGAGACGTCTGGATGTTGATTTAAGGAAAGGCGCGTGAATGATTAGGGAATAAGCAAGAAAGAACTACGGGAGATCAGAAGGAAGGTGTATGGCCTGAAAAAAAGAAAAGGGCAAGTGTGAGCTAGGGCGATCGGATAATCTTATTTGTTCTACATATACGTAGATGAATGTGAACACTTGCCAAAATGCTAAGAAGCCAGGGTAATCCACGATAGTTTGGACAGGAGGATGAGAAAAGCAACTGAGGTTGCATGTATAGTGACAAATCATGTAGGTCATCGGATTCCACTGCTTGTCAGTCAGCATGAAAATTGGTGGTGACGTCATCGAAGGAGGCGAAGCCGTCAGTCAGAACCAGCCAATCAGGGATACACCCGTACAGACACCAGGAAAAGTACTAGTTTAATCGTCATTTGCATCCTTTGTTAGACTGATTTATGTCCCTCTTCTATTCTTATTCTACGATCGGTAAATAATGGCGAACTGTATTATGGTCAACGGTGCTGTCCATGATGACGGATACAAGCCATCGTGTTTGATCAATGTCTTTTCATACTAATCTCGTTATTGATCCACTATTCATGACACTCTTTCCCTGTGTTATTCTATTTGGAAAACGGGATATGGCAGGACACCTCCAGAATATTGAAATGAAAAGTAAAGTTCCGAAGTATCAAGTTAATTATTGTTGACTACTGGAGGGATGTCTTATCATTATCTTGTGGAGGCTACGGTGAAGATTTGTAGAGGTTTTCAGAAAAGAAGAGAGAATGTTGGGCTGAAGAGAGTGCTGAGAGTAAGTGAGCTTGAGAAGGAGACTTGTGTGAGAAAGTAACAGGAGAGACTGAGGGCAAAATGGAAAAAGGTGAGAGCAAAGGACGTAAGAGGAGTGGGGGAGGAATGGGATGTATTTAGGGAAGCAGTGATGGCTTGCGCAAAAGATGCTTGTGGCATGAGAAGCGTGGGAGGTGAGCAGATTAGAAAGGGTAGTGAGTGGTGGGATGAAGAAGTAAGATTATTAGTGAAAGAGAAGAGTGAGGCATTTGGGCGATTTTTGCTGAGAAATAATGCAAATAACTGGGAGATGTATAAAAGAAAGAGGCAGGAGGTCAAGAGAAAGATGCAAGTGGTGAAAAGAGGGCAAATGAGAGTTGGGGTGAGAGAGTATCATTAAATTTTAGGGAGAATAAAAAGACGTTTTGGAAGGAGTTAAATAAAGTGGGTAAGACAAGAGAACAGATGGGAACATCGGTGAAGGGGGCTAATAGGGGGGTAATAACAAGTAGTGATGATGTGAGAAGGAGATAGAGTGAGAATTTTGAAGGTTTGTTGAAAGTGTTACATTATAGAGTTGCAGATATACGGTGTTCTGGTCGAGGTGGTGTGCGAAGTGAGAGGGTTAGGGGGAATGATTTGGTAAAAAAAGAAGAGGTAGTAAAAGCTTTGCGGAAGATGAAAGCCAGCAAGGCAGCGGGTTTGGATGGTAGTGCAGTGGAATTTATTAAAAAAGGGGGTGACTGTGTTGTTGACTGGTTGGTAAGGATATTTAATGTATGTATGACTCATGGTGGGGTGCCTGAGGATTGGAGGAATGCATGCATAGTGCTATTGTAAAAAGGCAAAGGGGATAAAGGTGAGTTCTCAAATTACAGAGGTATAAGTTTGATGAGTATTCCTGGGAAATTATATGGGAAGGTATTGATTGAGAGGGTGAAGGCATGTACAGAACATCAAATTGGGGAAGAGCAATGTTTACCAAATGGCGTCCTAGCTTCGTCTCTTCAATGTATATCAACTGCCTTATATTTCTCTCTTGTGTCTCCGCTGATTATGTGATTATTACATGAAAGTGCACTTGGGAACTTATCGTGTTTCATTTTCCCCGTGGACTCATAGGAATATATATATTATATATATATATATATATATATATATATATATATATATATATATATATATATATATATATATATATATATATTAAATACATATATATATATATATATATATATATATATATATATATATATATATATATATATATATATATATTTATTTTTTTTTTTATTTTATTTTGCTTTGTCACTGTCTCTCGCGTTAGCGAGGTAGCGCAAGGAAACAGACGAAAGAATGGCCCAACCCGCCACCATACACATGTATATACATACATGTCCACCCATGCACAATATACATACCTATACATCTCAATGTACACATATATATACACACACAGACATATACATATATACACATGTACATAATTCATACTGTCTGCTTTTATTTGTTCCCATCGCCACCTCGCCACACATGGGATAACAACCCCCTCCCCCCTCATGTGTGCGAGGTAGCGCTAGGAAAAACACCAAAGGCCCCATTCGTTCACACTCAGTCGCTAGCTGTCATGTAATAATGCACCGAAACCACAGCTCCCTTTCCACATCCAGGCCCCACACACTTTGCATGGTTTACCCCAGG
Source organism: Panulirus ornatus (assembly GCF_036320965.1). Classification (NCBI taxonomy): domain Eukaryota; kingdom Metazoa; phylum Arthropoda; class Malacostraca; order Decapoda; family Palinuridae; genus Panulirus; species Panulirus ornatus. The sequence continues at coordinate 22,461,880 of NC_092237.1, read as the reverse complement.
CGCTTCACATGCCCTGGTTCAATCCATTGACAGCACGTCGACCCCGGTATACCACATCGTTCCAATTCACTCTATTCATTGCACGCCTTTCACCCTCCTGCATGCTCAGGCCCCGATCACTCAAAATCTTTTTCAATCCATCTTTCCACCTCCAATTTGGTCTCCCACTTCTCCTCGTTCCCTCCTCCTCTGACACATATATCCTCTTGGTCAATCTTTCCCCACTCATTCTCTCCATGTGACGAAACCATTTCAAAACACCCTCTTCTGCTCTCTCAACCACACTCTTTTTATTTCCACACATCTCTCTCACCCTTACATTACTTACTCGATCAAACCACCTCGCACCACATACTGTCCTCAAACATCTTATTTTCAGCACATCCACCCTCCTGCGCACAACTCTATCCATAGCCCACGCCTCGCAACCAGACAACATTGTTGGAACAACTATTCCTTCAAACATACCTATTTTTCCTTTCCGAGATAATGTTCTCGACTTCCAAACATTCTTCAAGGCTCCCAGAATTCTCGCCCCCTCCCCCACCCTATGATTCACTTCCGCTTCCATGGTTCCATCCGCTGCCAGATCCACTCCCAGATATCTAAAACACTTCACTTCCTCCAGTTTTTCTCCATTCAAACTTACCTCCCAATTGACTTGACCCTCAACCCTACTGTACCTAATAACCTTGCTCTTATTCACATTTACTCTTAACTTTCTTCTTTCACACACTTTACCAAACTCAGTCACCAGCTTCTGCAGTTTCTTACATGAATCAGCCACCAGCGCTGGATCATCAGCGAACAACAACTGACTCATTTCCCAAGCTCTCTCATCCCCAACAGACTGCATACTTGCCCCTCATTCCAAATTTCTTGCATTCACCTCCCTAACAACCCCATCCATAAACAAATTAAACAACCATGGAGACATCACACACAACTGCCGCAAACCTACATTCACTGAGAACCAATCACTTTCCTCTCTTCCTACACGTACACATGCCTTACATCCTCGATAAAAACTTTTCACTGCTTCTAACAACTTGCCTCCCACACCATATATTCTTAATACCTTCCACAAAGCATCTCTATCAACTCTATCATATGCCTTCTCCAGATCCATAAATGCTACATATAAATCCATTTGTTTTTCTAAGTATTTCTCGCATACATTCTTCAAAGCAAACACCTAATCCATACATCCTCTACCACTTCTGAAACCACACGGCTCTTCCCCAATCTGATGCTCTGTACATGCCTTCACCCTCTCAATCAATACCCTCCCATATGATTTACCAGGAATACTCAACAAACTTATACCTTTGTTATTTGAGCACTCACTCTTATCCCCTTTGCCTTTGTACAATAGCACTATGCAAGCATTCCGCCAATCCTCAGGCACCTCACCATGAATCATCCATACATTAAATAACCTTACCAACTAGTCAACAATACAGTCACCCCCTTTTTTAATAAATTCCACTGCAATGCCATCATAACCTGCTGCTTTGCCGGCTTTCATCTTCCGTAAAGCTTTTACTACCTCTTCTCTATTTACCAAATCATTTTCCCTAACCCTCTCACTTTGCACACCACCTAGACCAAGACACCCCACATCTGCCACTCTATCATCAAACACATTCAACAAACCTTCAAAATACTCACTCCATCTCCTTCTCACATCACCACTACTTGTTATCACCTCCCCATTTGCCCCCTTCACTGAAGTTCCCATTTGCTCCCTTGTCCTATGCACTTTATTTACCTCCTTCCAAAACATCTTTTCATTCTCCCTGAAATTTAATGATACTCTCTCACCCCAACCCTCATTTTCCCTCTTTTTTACCTCTTGCAGCTTTCTCTTGACCCCCTGTCTCTTTCTTTTATACCTCTCCCATTCATTTGCATTTTTTCCCTACAAAAATCGTTCAAATGCCTCTCTCTTCTCTTTCACTAATAATCTTACTTCTTCATCCCACCACTCACTGCCTTTTCTAATCAACCCACCTCCCACGCTTCTCATGCCACAAGCATCTTTTTCGCAAGCAATCACTGCTTTCCTAAATACATCCCATTCCTCCCCCACTCCCCTTACCTCCTTTGTTCTCACCTTTTTCCATTCTGTACTCGGTCTCTCCTGGTACTTCCTCATTATATATATATATATATATATATTATATATATATATATATATATATATATATATATATATATATTTTTTTTTTTTTTTTTTTTACTTTGTCGCTGTCTCCCGCGTTTGCAAGGTAGCGCAAGGAAACAGACGAAAGAAATGGCCCAACCCCCCCCCCATACACACGTATATACATACGTCCACACACGCAAATATACATACCTACACAGCTTTCCATGGTTTACCCCAGACGCTTCACATGCCTTGATTCAATCCACTGACAGCACGTCAACCCCGGTATACCACATCGCTCCAATTCACTCTATTCCTTGCCCTCCTTTCACCCTCCTGCATGTTCAGTCCCCGATCACACAAAATCTTTTTCACTCCATCTTTCCACCTCCAATTTGGTCTCCCTCTTCTCCTTGCTCCCTCCACCTCCGACACATATATCCTCTTGGTCAATCTTTCCTCACTCATCCTCTCCTTGTGCCCAAACCACTTCAAAACACCCTCTTCTGCTCTCTCAACCACGCTCTTTTTATTTCCACACATCTCTCTTACCCTTACGTTACTCACTCGATCGAACCACCTCACACCACACATTGTCCTCAAACATCTCATTTCCAGCACATCCGTCCGCCTGCGCACAACTCTATCCATAGCCCACGCCTCGCAACCATACAACATTGTTGGAAACACTATTCCTTCAAACATACCCATTTTTGCTTTCCGAGATAATGTTTTCGACTTCCACACATTCTTCAAGGCCCCCAGAATTTTCGCCCCCTCCCCCACCCTATGATCCACTTCCGCTTCCATGGTTCCATTCGCTGCAAGATCCACTCCCAGATATCTAAAACACTTCACTTCCTCCAGTTTTTCTCCATTCAAACTCACCTCCCAATTGATTTGACCCTCAACCCTACTGTACCTAATAACCTTGCTCTTATTCACATTTACTCTTAACTTTCTTCTTCCACACACTTTACCAAACTCAGTCACCAGCTTCTGCAGTTTCTCACATGAATCAGCCACCAGCGCTGTATCATCAGCGAACAACAACTGACTCACTTCCCAAGCTCTCTCATCCCCAACAGACTTCATACTTGCCCCTCTTTCCAAAACTCTTCCATTTACCTCCCTAACAACCCCATCCATAAACAAATTAAACAACCATGGAGAAATCACACACCCCTGCCGCAAACCTACATTCACTGAGAACCAATCACTTTCCTCTCTTCCTACACGTACACATGCCCCACATCCTCGATAAAAACTTTTCACTGCTTCTAACAACTTTCCTCCCACACCATATATTCTTAATACCTTCCACAGAGCATCTCTATCAACTCTATCATATGCTTTCTCCAGATCCATAAATGCTACATACAAATCCATTTGCTTTTCTAAGTATTTCTCACATACATTCTTCAAAGCAAACACCTGATCCACACATCCTCTACCACTTCTGAAACCACACTGTCTTCCCCAATCTGATGCTCTGTACATGCCTTCACCCTCTCAATCAATACCCTCCCATATAATTTACCAGGAATACTCAACAAACTTATACCTCTGTAATTTGAGCACTCACTCTTATCCCCTTTGCCTTTGTACAATGGCACTATGCACGCATTCCGCCAATCCTCAGGCACCTCACCATGAGTCATACATACATTAAATAACCTTACCAACCAGTCAACAATACAGTCACCCCCTTTTTTAATAAATTCCACTGCAATACCATCCAAACCTGCTGCCTTGCCGGCTTTCATCTTCCGCAAAGCTTTCACTACCTCTTCTCTGTTTACCAAATCATTTTCCCTAACCCTCTCACTTTGCACACCACCTCGACCAAAACACCCTATATCTGCCACTCTATCATCAAACACATTCAACAAACCTTCAAAATACTCACTCCATCTCCTTCTCACATCACCCTACTTGTTATCACCTCCCCATTTCGCCCTTCACTGAAGTTCCCATTTGCTCCCTTGTCTTACGCACTTTATTACCTCCTTCCAGAACATCTTTTTATTCTCCCTAAAATTTAATGATAGTCTCTCACCCCAACTCTCATTTGCCCTTTTTTTCACCTCTTGCACCTTTCTCTTGACCTCCTGTCTCTTTCTTTTATACATCTCCCACTCAATTGCATTTTTTCCCTGCAAAAATCGTCCAAATGCCTCTCTCTTCTCTTTCACTAATACTCTTACTTCTTCATCCCACCACTCACTACCCTTTCTAAAACAACCCACCTCCCACTCTTCTCATGCCACAAGCATCTTTTGCGCAATCCATCACTGATTCCCTAAATACATCCCATTCCTCCCCCACTCCCCTTACTTCCATTGTTCTCACCTTTTTCCATTCTGTACCAGTCTCTCCTGGTACTTCCCCACACAGGTCTCCTTCCAAGCTCACTTACTCTCACCACCTCTTCACCCCAACATTCACTCTTCTTTTCTGAAAACCCATACAATCTTCACCTTAGCCTCCACAAGATAATGATCAGACATCCCTCCAGTTGCACCTCTCAGCACATTAACATCCAAAAGTCTCTCTTTCGCACGCCTGTCAATTAACACGTAATCCAATAACGCTCTCTGGCCATCTCTCCTACTTACATAAGTATACTTATGTATATCTCGCTTTTTAAACCAGGTATTCCCATCATCAGTCCTTTTTCAGCACATAAATCTACAAGCTCTTCACCATTTCCATTTACAACACTGAACACCCCATGATACCAATTATTCCTCAACTGCCACATTACTCACCTTTGCATTCAAATCACCCATCACTATAACCCGGTCTCGTGCATCAAAACCACTAACACACTCATTCAGCTGCTCCCAAAACACTTGCCTCTCTGATCTTTCTTCTCATGCCCAGGTGCATATGCACCAATAATCACCCACCTCTCTCCATCAACTTTCATTTTACCCATATTAATCGAGAATTTACTTTCTTACACTCTATCACATACTCCCACAACTCCTGTTTCAGGAGTATTGCTACTCCTTCCCTTGCTCTTGTCCTCTCACTAACCCCTGACTTTCACTCCCCAGACATTTCCAAACCACTCTTCCCCTTTACCCTTGAGCTTCGTTTCATCAGAGCCAAAACATCCAGGTTCCTTTCCTCAAACATACTACCTATCTCTCCTTTTTCACATCTTGGTTACATCCACACACATTTAGGCACCCCACTCTGAGCCTTCGAGGAGGATGAATCACTCCCCGCGTGACTCCTTCTTCTGTTTCCCATTTAGAAAGTTAATACAAGGAGGGGAGGTTTCGGCCCCCCGCTCCCGTCCCCTCTAGTCGCTTTCTACGACACGCGAGGAATACGTGGGAAGTATTCTTTCACCCCTATCCCCAGGGATAATATACATATATATATATACATATACACATAGACACACATACACACATACCACATACACACACACACACACAACACCAATACATAAAATAAAACATTAGAAAACTGAAATTCTAGCTGAAAGAATAAAAACGAATTACATAATTTACTTGCTATGAAAAATGAAATGATAAATTATTAAAGTCAATAATTATAAATTTACCTATATATTAATATATTAATAAAATATATATATATATATAATATATATATATATATATATATATATATATATATATATATATATATATATATATATATATATATATATATATATATATAAATGTTTATGTGTGTGTATATGTGTTGTTGAGATTTTTTCCGCAATTTGAGAAATAGACACCATCAAGCCTTGTCAATACCCATTGTTTAATTTCCTTCCTGATGTTTTATGGCAACAGATGCTCCCTGAGTCAAACAACCATTACACACACGAAAAAAAGCGGCCACATGAACATTTATATTTTTCTCTTACTCTAATGGCTCTGACTGTTGAGAGTAAAGGTTTACACTTTTGCAATTTCATCAGTAGTATAAATGTCAGTATGGTGCTAGAGGCTTTAATTACTGTCACGACATTGATGCTAAATAATCTTGAGAGTATGATTGTTAAGTCAGAATGTGTTAGCAGTGTCAGTGTTTTGGAGTATTTTCAATTCTAATTAATAATGTAAGACCTTATCAACTTGACCTGGTTGAACACTCATGAATTAAGTCCATCATTACCATCAATTAATCCCATTATTATAAATGACATAATATATGATGTGCAAAGTGAGAGGGTCAGGGAGAATGGTTTGGTAAACAGAGAAGAGATAGTGAAAGCTTTGCGGAATATAGAAAACTGGCAAGGCGGTGGATTTGGATGGTAATACAGTGGAACTTATCAAAAAAGGGTGTGACTGTGTTGTTGATAGATTGGTAAGGATATTAAGTGTGTGTATAGATCGTGGTGATGTGCCAGAGGATTGGCGGAATGCATGCATAGTGCCATTGTACAAAGGCAAAGGGGATAAAGGTGTGTGTTCAAATTACAGAGGTATAAGTTTGTTGAGTATTCCTGGGAAATTATATGGGAAGGTATTGATTGAGAGGGTCAAGGCATGTAAAGAGCATCATATGGGGAAGAGCAGTGTGGTTTCAGAAGGGATAGAGGATGTGTGGATCAGGTTTTGCTTTGAAGATTGTATGTAAGAAATACTTAGAAAACAGATAGATTGGTATGCAGCATTTATGGATCTGGAGAAGACATATGATAAGGTGGATAGAGATGCTTTGTTTAAGGTTTTAAGAATATATGGTGTGGGAGGTAGGTTACTAGAAGCAGCGAAAAGTTTTTAATCGAGGATGTAAGGCATGTGTACGAGTAGGAAGAGAGAAAGTGATTGGCTCCCAGTGAATGTCGGTTTGCGGCAAGGTTGCGTGGTTGTTTGATTTGTTTATGGACGGGGTGGTTAGGAAGAGTTAGCAAGAGTTTTAGAGAGAGGGGCTTGTGGATGAAAGGGATTGATAAGTGAGTCAGTTGTTTTTCGCTGATGATACAGTGCTGTTGGCTGAATCGGGTGAGAAACTGTAGAGCCGGTGACTGAGTTTGGTAAAATGTGTGAAAGAAGAAAGTTGAGAGTAAATGCGAATAAAAGCAAGGATATTAGGTTCAATTAGGTTGAGGGACACGTCAATTGGGAGATAAGTTTGAATGGAGTTAGAACTGGAGGAAGTCAAGTGTTTTAGGTGTCTGGGAGTAGACCTAGCAGCGGATGGAACCATAGAGTGGAAGTGAGTCACAGGGTGGGGAGGGGGCAAAGTTTCTGGAAGCGTTGAAGAATGTGCGGAAAGCGAGAACGTTATCTCGGAGAGCAAACATGTGTGTGTTTGAAGGAATAGTGGTTCCATCAATGTTATATGGTTGCGAGGCATGGGCTACAGATAGGGTTGTGTGGAGGAGCAGGGATGTGTTTGAGAACAATATGTGGAGTGAATTGGTTTGATCGAGTAAGTAATGAAAGGGTAAGAGAGATGTGTGGTAATAAGAAGAGTGTGGTTGAGAGATCAGAAAAGGGATGTTGAAATGGTTTGGTCACATGGAGAGAATGAGTGAGAAAAGAATGACAAAGAATATATATGTGTCAGAGGTGTAGGGAAGAAGGAAAAGCGGGAGACCAAATTGGAGGGGGGAGGATGGATTGAAAATGATTTTGAGCGATCGGGACATGAACGTACAGGGAAGTGGAAGGCGTGCAAGAAATAGAGTGAATCGAACAATGTGGTATACTGGGGTCAGCGTGCTGTCAATGGATTGTACCAGGGCATGTGAGGGTAGCTGTGGAAAGGGAGCTGTGTTTTCAGTGCATTGTACATGACAGCTAGAGACTGAGTATGAACGAATGTGGCCTTTTTTGTCTGTTCCTGGCCCTTCCTCGCTGGAGGGTAGGGGATGCTATTTCCTATGTGGCGGGGGGTGGCGACGAGAATGGATGAAGGCAGCAAGTATGGATATGTACATACGTATATATGTATATGCCTTTGTATGTATATGTATTTATGCGTTGAAATGTATAGGTATGTATATGTGCATGTGTAGACGTTTATATATATACATGTGTATGTGTTTGGATTGGGCCATTCCTCGTCTGTTTCCTTACGCTACCTCGCTATCACGGGAACCGGCTTTTCTTTTTTTTTTCCAAAAAAGAGGAGAACAAGGGAAGAAGAGGGCGTGCGAGCCAGGTGAGGATAAAAAATACCCTTCACACAGCCCATCCTGCTGTCCTAACCCCTGTAATCGAACATGGAATTCAATTATATTCTTCCTCCTTTCACTCTCATTTAGACCGATAAAAATCTTTTATCACTCCATCTTTCACTCCATTATGTTACCTTTCTACTCTCGTTACTCCACCATCCAACATTCTATATTTCCATTTTCAAATTCTCTCTTACTCATTCTCTATTGTGCTCAATACCATTTCAACATGTCCTCTTCTGCTTCTTACTCCTCTTTCGATTTCTACAAAACTCTCGGATCTCTCTTACAGTTACGTATATCTCGACCTCGTCCCCTCACACCACACATTGTCATCAAACATCTCATTTCCAGCACATCCATCCTCCTGCGCACATCTCTATCCATAGCCCACGCCTCGCAAACAAACAACATTGTTGGAACCACTATTCCCTCAAACATACCCATTTTCGCTTTCCGAGATAATGTTCTCGACTTCCACACATTTTTCAAGGCTCCCAAAATTTTCGCCCCCTCCCCCACCCTATGATCCACTTCCGCTTCCATGGTTCCATCCGCTGACAGATCCACTCCCAGATATCTAAAACACTTCACTTCCTCCAGTTTTTCTCCATACAAACTCACCTCCCAATTGACTTGACCCTCACCCCTACTGTACCTAATAACCTTGCTCTTATTCACATTTACTCTCAACTTTCTTCTTCCACACACTTTACCAAACTCAGTCACCAGCTTCTGCAGTTTCTCACATGAATCAGCCACCAGCGCTGTATCATCAGCGAACAACAACTGACTCACTTCCCAAGCTCTCTCATCCCCAACAGACTTCATATATATATATATATATATATATATATATATATATATATATATATATATATACAATTATACCTTTATATGTTTATACTGGTGGATTACTTTTACGTTTTCTCCATTAATGTTAATTTATCCTCTCATATACCACACTTTCTTATCCTCATTTTTCCAATTTTCAGAAAGAATTCTCTTTATATTCTCTGATTTGTGCTATCATCTACATTCACATGTCCTCTTCCATTTTATCTCTCTCTTTCGATTTCTTAAAAACTCTCCAGATCTCTTCTTTACAGACTCGTATATTCTCGAGCCTCGTCCCTAGTTCTAGAAAGAAACCCGCCGTCTTCATTATCATCCTAGATCTCTCTCCCACTGTCTTCCCAATGAGATTTTCTTGATTCAAATTCTTTCCTTATATCTTTCCCTTTTGTTTGTCTCTCTCGTAATACTTATCACATGTGACTCATCTGCTCTCCAATAATTCGCAATGAGTCAAGGGTATCTACAGTAACCTGTTCCTGTGCTTATCTCTACCTTCTCCTATCTGGTCATATCATGCATTTATCTCCTCTTCAATCTGGGATGACGTCAAACATGAACGCTAAATGGCAGTCAGATATATTTTGTTTCATCTCCTATCTTACTTTATCTCTCATCATTTTTTTTTCTTTTTTTTTCGGTTTTATATTCCCATGAATCACAATTCAGTTATGCCTTGGATCTCTCGTCTTAATGTTATTACACAGGTAAATGACTGTATCTATGCCTTTCACGTGTATTTGTGATTTAGTAATAGTAACCCAAAAATATATATACAGACGACATAACATTAGCTGTACATCCACGACTTCCCAGCTGCTGAAAAGGTAATGCTTAGAGACATTGTCTTCTGACGTACATTGTCTGAGCCTCATGAGGCATGACCTCAGCCATACTGAGTTGCATCTTTGTAACGTGCCATCTCTTCTTTACATTCATTCTTCAATAAGATATCCTATCATTAACATTCGTATATCCTTTATCTTTCTATTTAGTCTAACTCGTATCCATTACTTTCAAATTATTTGTTTCCATTGCATCACGTCATTCGTTATCTTTCTCTACATGACAAACTTTATACTTACATTATCACAATAACCGATGATAAAGTTGTTGCCTTCGGACCATGAATATTTCTCTCTATTCAGAATGGATGCGTTACACTGGAAGGATAGACTGATTCAGTTTCAGTGGATGAGTCACATGGGAAAACCGAAAGACTGATACTGTCATCAATGTATATACCATGCGGGGAGGCCAGAATAGAGATTCTGTTATCAATGAATGTGCCACACAGGAGGGCTGGAGGATTGGTTCCGTCATCAATGAATGTGGTCCACGGTAAGCCTGTTATCATCGAAGATCGAACAACAATGTTTAAAAAGTCTCATGAAACATTCGTTTATCTATTCTTCGAAAAGCCACATAAGTAACCTGGTTTCATAATTCTTCACATGATCTCACGGTTTGTCTTGTTCATATAACACATCAGCTATTGCTGCTGCACCACAGATAGATGGCAATGTTATAAGCAATGTTCATATGCACTGCAGAGGAAAAGTTATCTATTTAGATGTCTCCTATTTTCAAAGCCTTTGATGGTTCTGAATATTTGTATTAGATCGCTCTTAAGCTTTGCTTCTAAGCTTAACAAATATCAGTGGTTAGTCGGGTCTCACAGGATTTGTTTTCAGATGATTCCCAGACTGAGAAATAAATCCTATGAAAGTCGAGTAAATGCCTTTGAATTACATAGCTTTAAAAAGAGAAGGTTAAGAGTTGATCTAATATAATTGTTCATAATTATCAAAGGCTTCAATAATCTCGATCTAAGCAGCTTGATTCGTCTGATTATACTCGTAGTAATGTATACAAATAATAGGTAAACATTTTGCTCCGAATGAGGCTAAGTATTTTTTTCCAACAGGATTGAGCACATGTGGAATGATCTACCAAATAGAACGGTTGGAAGAAGCACCATAATCATCTTATCTGACTCCTTATTGTATGAAAAGTTTATAGGCTTATTCATTTTGAAACATTTGTATGTCTTTCTACTCTCACAACTCTAATCTGTAGATTTCTGACATCAGGTATCGCAAACCGTTTTGAAAGGACCCAGTGGTCTGTTGCTGTTTGAATTCCTTTTGTATATCATTAAATCATAGAGGTATAAGTTTATTGAGTATACCTGGCGAGTTGTATGGAAGAGTGGTGATTGAGAAGGTGAGAGCATACACAGACCATCAGACCGGGGAGTAACAGAGTGGGTTTTCAGGAGTGGTGGAGGATGCTTGGATCAGGTGTTTGCTTTGAAGAACACGAATGAGAACTACATAGAAAAAAGAATGATCTTTATTTAGCATTTATGGGTTGTAGAAAGCACACAATAGAGCTGATAGAAATGCTCTGTGGAAGGTATTACCAATACATAATGTGGAAGGAGAGCTATCTGAAACAGTAAGGAGTCTTCATCGAGAATGTGTGTTTGCGGTAGGAAGCTATGTGTTTCAAGTGAAGGTGGGTCTGTGGCAGTTGTGTATGAAGTACCTTTTGTTCTTCACTTTGTAAACGGATGGGAAGATGAGAAAGGTGAATGCAAGGGAAGAAGAGCAGGCACGCAATTTACTGCAGATGGAAGGGCTCGGGAGGTTGGTCAATTGTTGTCTACTGCTGATACGGCGCTGGTGGCAAATCTGAGTTTGAGAAATTGTATGAAAGGATAAGGTTGAGTGTGAAGGTAAGGTTATCAAGTTTAGCAGAGGAAAGAGACAGGTTACTTAGAGCAAGAGTTTGAATGGAGAGAACTTGGAGGAAGCGAAGTGTTTTGGGTACCTGAGGGTAGGAAGTGGAACCATGGGAGATGAGGTGAGCCATAAGGTGGGTGAAGAGGGGCTGTTCTTGGGTGTATTGAAAAATGTGTGGAAACAGAGGTCACTGTCTTTAAAAGACAAAGACTGTTATGTTTGATGGCTTAGTCCTGTTGGTGCTGTACGGATGCGAAGCGTAGGCATTAGACAAGAATGTAGTGGAGAAGACAAATATGTGATAGAAATGAATATTTTAAAAGGGTGTACGCTGTAAGGGGAGTTGATGGAATGAATAATGACAGGATAAAAGAGGTACTCCATTTCTTGGCGCTACTTCGCTGATGAGGGAAAAGTGGAACTGCATAAAATAAAGTTTTGCTCTGCACGTCTTTTCTTACTTCTAAACCCATATTTTATTTCATATTGCAGTCATACGTGATCGACATTGGCACTTTTTTCTATGGCTCCATACTCTTCCTATATGTAGCATGTAAACAAGACATAGTTTACACTGATTAGCCACAGAATTACACATTCATTTCGAACCTGTTTACCGGTCTTTCCAGTTACCGGTGTCGCTTTTGCAACTGTACCTTTTATCACTATGGTCGACCTGTCTTGCTTGACGACTTACACCCTGATGCTACAAATTTTTCTTTCAGGGAATCCACTTGGATATAACCAAGACCCTTTTGCATAATATTATGAGGTTCTTTTGGACAAATCCCGACTGTCGTTTTAAAATTATCTGGCAAACGCTCAAGCATTCTCATAAAAGATTACCTGATAATATGTCTCATGCTGTCTATGAATGTGCTCATTTTCGCTCCCCTTCACGTAAACCTTTGGCTCATTAGCCCCTTCAACGTCTGTGTTGTCATTGTACAATCTCCATGGCATAACTGGATTGTATGAATTACATTTATAGCAAAATGTTTACATTAATATTATTAAGAGAAAAGGCCAGTGACCTATTTCATGGAATATCGTCTCTGGTGGTAATGACGAGAGGACTGCAGAAGTTGGCGAGGTGTTTTTAGGATTCATAATGACTAATGACCACAGCTTTGCACTGGTGGCCAACTGTCCCAACTCCCAACACTCGTAAATATAAGTGCGGCAACTGTTCCCGCCACTAAGAACGAGGTATATTTTCTGCCCAGCTACGCACACTGACTCTTCCACATTACACAGAACGATTGAGTAACTCGACGCTAATGTCATGAGACATCGCTGACATCAACTCCAGGACTGAATGGTTATCAGAAAGAAAAATGTAGCAAACTGTGTTTATCTGTCGCGAAAATTCCGAAAGGAAATTTTTTTTTTTTCGTTCGTTGTATTCACCTTTATCATGTTAGTGGATTACTTGCCCAGCGTGAGTGGCCTTTTTTCCTCTGACTGATGCATGAAATATGACCTAAATTCTCAACGCTCCCGCTCGAACTTTTTCCTCCACATAGCTACAGGAAAAAAAAAACACCCACATGCCGGTGTAACTGACTATGAATCCGCCTCATTTTGCGGACGGATAGGAATACATGTCTCCTTCCAATATAAGACGCAGGAGAAAAAAGAAATCCTGATCAAGTATCTACGAAACTTTTCACTCAAGGGAAAAATTTTTTATTCATCTGTCGTGTCTCCCACATACAAGCTGACCGCAAATTTCATTAACTATTTCCATTGGAACTTGGGAAGCATAGAATCATTCAATCATATGAGAATTGCATGATCACCAACTTTATTCTAACTTTAAGATCTTTCATGAAATATCAGAATATTTAAGGTCTTTCTTCAATATGGTTGACGGGTTGATTCATGTCAATACCATAAAGTAAATTCTCCCGTTATTTGAAAATATGAATGATGTATAAGAGTATAGGGTTAAAGAACATTTTTGTCTCCGAAAACCCACATCGGAAGAGGAGGGAAAGTCAGGAACAACGGAGGATTGAAGTGGTAACACTCCGTCAAATGTTGCTACGGGACTAAAATTAAAGAAATATAATCATCTCACGGCACAAAGATAAACAAATGTTCATCGAATTAATTATAAAGCTTAGCATGTATGTTTGTATGTTTGTATATACGTAGACCACGTTAGATCACACACACACACACACACACACACAACACACACACACACACACACACACATGTGAGAGAGAAGTGAGCGGCATGAGTAAGGTGGGAGGAGAGAAAGGGTAGACAGTGGTGGGATGACAAAGTTGCTAACGAAAGAGAATAGATAGGAACATGGGCGATATTTACAAGGAAGTAGCGCAAATGATTGAGGGTAAAGGTCCTTTTGTAACTCAGGTCTCCTTTTCTTAGGGGATCCTTCAGCCCTCAGGCTGTGCTACACTCAGTAGTAAGGTCAGGATGTATCCTTTGAAGCAGATCTGCAAGCTCAACCACCAGTCCATCAGGCTGGACTGTGACATTTTAAAATGTTTAGAGAGCACGCAAAGTTGGGAGAAGACTCCTTCATAATGCCAAGGTTCATTTAAAATCAAGGCCTTTCCTTTACCTAAAGGGAACCTGCCCCAGAGTTCGACATACCTTGGCTCCTCTGCCATGGATACTACGAGCTCGTCTCTCAGTCTTAACGTCCTCTCACTGTGCCTTCCTCCCTAGTCTTTGATAGGGTAATTAAAGGAGAGGAAGAAGTGAAAGAAGGGAAAAATAGCTCTCTCTCTCTCCTCTCTCTCTCTCTCTCTCTCTCTCTCTCTCTCTCTCTCTCTCTCTCTCTCTCTCCTCTCTCTCTCTCTCTCTCTCTCTCTCTCTCTCTCTCTCTCTCTCTCTCTCTCTTCTCTCTCTCTCTCTAGTCTCTCAACCCTACCCATCCAATCCCATTCCTCACCTCTCCTACCATCCCCTCCCCTTGTCATTATTCTCTATCTCCCTCAGTCGTTAGTCTTCCTCTCCCACTATCATCCCCCGTCAGTGTTCTCACTTTAGCCTTAATTTGTATGCACCGTCCGTATACTGGCTTCTCGCCTCTCATATCTCATCATCCCCTCCCTCCCGCTTTTTCTTCACCGAGTGCCTCCATAAACTAGCCTTTACAGCTCCTCCTCCTCCTCCTCCTTCTCCACAGGCTTTCCATCTTTCCGCCCACGTAACCCCAGCAAGCAAGTTGTTCCAACCTTCCCCCTTCCTTCCTGGAAGATCTATCGTCTTCCTTCCTGGAAGATCTATCGTCTTCTTTCCTGGAAGGAGATCTATCGTCCTCCTTCCAGGAAGGAGATCTATCGTCTTCCCTCCCTCCTAGGAGATCTATCGTCTTCCTTCCTGAAAGTAGATCTATCGTCTTCCTTCCTGGAGGGAGATCTCTCGTCTTCCTTTCTGGAAAGAGATTTATCGTCTTTCTTCCTGGAGGGAGATCTATCGTCTTCCCTCCTGGAAGGAGATCTATCGTCTTCCTACCTGGAAAATCTATCGTCTTCCTTCCTGGAAGGAAATCTATCGTCTTTCCTCCTGGAAAGAAATCTATTGTCTTCCTTCCTGGAAAGAAATCTATCGTCTTCCATCCTGGAAAGAGATCTATCGTCTTTCTTCGTGGAAGATCTACCGTCTTTCTTCCTAAAAGGTGATCTATCGTCTTCCTTCCTGGAAGGAGATCTATTGTCTTCTTTCCTTTCTTCTTTCCTTCCTAGAAGTAGATAGATTGTCTTCCTATTGATAGTAGATCTGTTATGTTTCCTCCTTACTGGAAATATATAGCCCGTATTTCCTCCTTACTGGAAATAGAATCTATCGTCTTCCTTTCATTCTGGAAGTAGACATTTTGTCTTCTTTCCGAACTCCAAGTGAATCTACCGTCTTGCCTCTTCGTTGGAAATAGATCTATCGCCATCCTGGAAGTAGATATATATTCTCCTTACTGTAAGTAGATGTATAGTTTTCATTCCTTAATGGAAGTAGATCTATTGGCTTCTTTTCATTCTAGAAGTAGATCTTTTTTGTTGCTTCCTGGACGTAAATCTATGTTTTCATCCCAGATGCCATAAAGTTATTAGCATGTGTGTGTGTGTGTGTGTGTGTGTGTTGTGTGGGTGTGTGTATTATCTAATGGTGATTTCATGCGGGGAAGGAGTTTAACGCTCGTGATATCTCATCTTCTGAATGTAGTCTACTATTTTACAGCTGTTTAGACTTATGTATGCTGTCGGTATTCAAGTTTTATCATTCAGTTTGATTTACTCATCATCTTCTACTCGTATCCATGAAGTTTCTTCAGTAATTTCACGTTATGGTCTTTGATTGTTTTATCTCGGCATCTTTTTGAAAAGTGTTCACTGCTGACGTCATCGAACTGGCATAAAACATAAATGGTGATCAAGTCAACCTAACTTATCTCTCTTCACAGTGCAAAAATTGAAATCACCTAAGATTTCGCTTTGGCTCTTATTTCTTAATTCTCGTCCCATCTTTCTTGCCTACTCTGAGTTTCAGTAAGTGTGGTGACCATCTCTGACGAGCACCTTCTAGTTTTGGCCTAATATAGGATATAACCAGCCTGGTGACTACTTCCTATCTCACGCTCTGGAATGCTTTTGTATCATCTGCCAGCAGATAGTTTGTCTCCCTAGCTAATTCACGAAGGTGGAGGTGTGGCGATGAGTGAGGTAGATTCGCATGCGCGAGCATGTGTGTGTGTGTGTGTGTGTGTGTGTGTGTGTGTGTGTGTGTGTGTTTGTGGTGTGTGTGTGTGTGTGTGTGTGTGTGTGTGTGTGTGTGTGTGTGTGTGTGTGTGTGTGTGTCGGAGTAAGGTTTGTTTTGTGTGGTTTGTGTTGTGTATAGTGATGTGTGTTTCTTGTGTGTGTTCGAAGAGAGAATTTAACGTTCTTGTTGCCCCCACACTTAAACATTTAAAAGTACAACAAGTACCATTCACTCCTAGTGTATTCACACACACACAACACACACACACACACACACACACACACACACACACACACAAGCTCCTGGGCCGCCTACAGGTCAACATGTCGACGTGACCCTTATACCCTCAACCCCTCAGCTCCCAACTTGAGACTTGGATTACGCCTGACTGGGCCTAACACCTTCACACAACGGTGTCTGTCTGCCTTCGGTGAATTTCATTGCAGAAGAGATTTACTCAATAGATATCTTTACCAGTGAACTAGTGAGCCTGTAACTCAGCCAGTGACAGTCTATCAAGAGGTCTAGGTAGGAGCTACGGTCGCCTCAGAGTAAACAACATGACTGACATATATATTCTGTCCTTATGACCACTGACGTTCCTGGAGGATCAGAGGGGCGATGATCGCCTATCATAACACCAAAACTAAACTGACCGCCGTCCATACCAACCAATGATGTACAGACACAAGAATTGTCCTATACCTACTACTGTGAATGTCATAAACAATCCATGAACGAGCACACAGCTAAGCAAGCTAATGGCTTAGTTTTCCATGGCTATGTGAATTAACTACCATATTACTGCAACGCAACCAACGCGAAAATATTCATCACTAAAGTTCACCATTAAATTCATGATACTTGTCAACATAGTATTACTACGGTTCAACAAATATATATATTTATATCACTTAATGATCACGATTGAAAATATATGTCATCACAATACTTCTGCAATTCAACCAATATGTAACTTTACGTCACGTAATGTTCAGCTAATCACTAAATGTATGATGTATAAACCATAGATATGTTCGTAAAACTTTCAGTACTATTTGGGCAGATTTCATTCATGTGCTTACCAAAAGCGTAGGAGTATCCAGCCCCACCTTGATCTTACATTATCTTATAATCAACGTAATTATTAACTATCATAATCCCTTCGTTAAGTAATTTCTCATCTGTATATTTTCAGCCGAGTGGCTGCCTGAATTCAATACGACGTACTTCTTTTATATTATTTATTACAGACATTCACACATTCGCCCTAGCCCATGCCATGTACTCATTCTATCCACCAGCCCTAAGGGGAGGATGAACAGCTGGGTGGTATGTGGACCTACTGCTGCGACCAGGACTGCAACACATGCGGGATTGATTCAAGGCGGCCAGTGTATGCGTGACGATCAGTAGCTGTATGTGTGTGTGTGTGTGTGTGTGTGTGTGTGTGTGTGTAGAACAGCATGCACGGCTTTTCATCTGTCAAGATTTGCGACCCGGCCATTTTCTGACAAATATAACGACTGAAGTAATCATCAAAATTCCTGGAATAGCGTTTTCTTCCTTCCTCCTACCCAGTATATACTTAATCGACCGCTGGGGAAGGACGTATTCCTTCAGTATTGTTCCTCACGGTGCCACATAAAAGCCGGTTTTTATAGGAATATGATTCACAGCAAAGGTCCCCCAACCCCGGCAGGCTATCATCTCCATGTAACTTTGTGCACAGAGAGAAGCGTGTGACCTGTAACGAACTGGGACTTACACTCTCACTTAGCAAGTATGATCTATGTATCAGAGATCAGCTGCTGTTCTTCGTTATGGTCCTCTTCCAGTCATGAACACTGTGATCCATTTCATCAGAAAAGAATTTTTCATTGTTACCAGCAGCCATCGAACTGGAGCTGATATTTCCACCGCTTGGCGTAATCCTGTGTAGAAAAGCAGTTTTCAGTTTTGAGCACACCCACTTGTACTCACTTACTCTCACCAGGAGCCATAATCTATACATCAGAGAGCAACTGTAAATTTGGTTACGTTCATCCAACTCGGGTATGATCTGTGCATGAGAAAGCAGCTCTAACTCTCGGCTTCAAGAAGTATAATCTGTGTATTAGAAAGCAGCTCTAACCTCTGCCTTCAACTCTTGAACTCATATCCTTCTCATCAGCAGGCATAATCTGCATCAGAGAACAGATGTAACTCTTGGTTCTAACCATGGTTCATTGGCAGTGTTGGCAACTGTGGGCAAGCAAGCATTTCACTGCAGCGGTGACCACACGAGACAAGACCGTCCGTCGCCTTCTTCACAACCATAACGAGACAAGAACACCGTTATATATCCTGCCGTGTGGAGGTGTAGTGAGAAGTAAGGCAGGATCTACCAGACAAATGGTCACACTTGCACACTTAACGTCCTGTCGGGATTTGGTTGATGCTATTCAGTTGTAAAATGGAGCGAGTTCTCATCACAACCACCTTCTCTCATACCTCTATATGGGAGGGATGGTTAGGGAAATAAAGATGAATCCGATATCCATGTTACTTGTCTCCAGTGAGGAGGAGAGAGACATAACACATGTCAATGAGCGCCAATTGTATGACAGAAAAACCTTCGACTATCTATGTATCAGATATTACGTCAAGTGCTTTATCTGCTTCAAGCTGCTATGGCATAGAGTTACATGACTGAATAGTGATTATATGTCTTTAACCATAGGAAGAAATAAAAGAAAGTTATGTCTTACGGCCTGAAGTTCTGACAGGAGATAAGGAATCTTATGATTACAAGGCAAATTACAAATGTGCCAAAATTTATGAAACAAAGTTTTCAACGAATGGAGCATGTCAGACCATTATATATATTTATTTATTTTTTTATTATACTTTGTCGCTGTCTCCCGCGTTTGCGAGGTAGCGCAAGGAAACAGACGAAAGAAATGGCCCAACCCCCCCCCCATACACATGTATATACATACGCCCACACACGCAAATATACATACCTACACAGCATTCCATGGTTTACCCCAGACGCTTCACATGCCTTGATTCAATCCACTGACAGCACGTCAACCCCGGTATACCACATCGCTCCAATTCACTCTATTTTATATATATATATATATATATATATATAATATATATATATATATATATATATATATATATATATATATATATATATATAGAGTGGGGTGCCTAAATGTGTGTGGATGTAACCAAGATGTGAAAAAAGGAGAGATAGGTAGTAGTTTTGAGGAAAGGAACCTGGATGTTTTGGCTCTGAGTGAAACGAAGCTCAAGGGTAAAGGGGAAGAGTGGTTTGGGAATGTCTGGGGAGTAAAGTCAGGGTTAGTGAGAGGACAAGAGCAAGGGAAGGAGTAGCAATACTCCTGAAACAGGAGTTGTGGGAGTATGTGATAGAATGTAAGAAAGTAAATTCTCGATTAATATGGGTAAAACTGAAAGTTGATGGAGAGAGGTGGGTGATTTTTGGGTGCATATGCACCCGGGCATGAGAAGAAAGATCATGAGAGGCAAGTGTTTTGGGAGCAGCTGAATGAGTGTGTTAGTGGTTTTGATGCACGAACCGGGTTATAGTGATGGGTGATTTGAATGCAAAGGTGAGTAATGTGGCAGTTGAGGGAATAATTGGCATACATGGGTGTTCAGTGTTGTAAATGGAAATGGTGAAGAGCTTGTAGATTTATGTGCTGAAAAAGGACTGATGATTGGGAATACCTGGTTTAAAAAAGCGAGATATACATAAGTATACTTATATAAGTAGGAGAGATGGCCAGAGAGCGTTATTGGATTACGTGTTAATTGACAGGCGAGCGAAAGAGAGACTTTTGGATGTTAATGTGCTGAGAGGTGCAACTGGAGGATGTCTGATCATTATCTTGTGGAGGCTAAGGTGAAGATTTGTATGGGTTTTCAGAAAAGAAGAGTGAATGTTGGGGTGAAGAGGGTGGTGAGAGTAAGTGAGCTTGGGAAGGAGACCTGTGTGAGGAAGTACCAGGAGAGACTGAGTACAGAATGGAAAAAGGTGAGAACAATGGAAGTAAGGGGTGTGGGGAGGAATGGGATGTATTTAGGGAATCAGTGATGGATTGCGCAAAAGATGCTTGTGGCATGAGAAGAGTGGGAGGTGGGTTGATTAGAAAGCGTAGTGAGTGGTGGGATGAAGAAGTAAGAGTATTAGTGAAGAGAAGAGAGAGGCATTTGGACGATTTTTGCAGGGAAAAAATGCAATTGAGTGGGAGATGTATAAAAGAAAGAGACAGGAGGTCAAGAGAAAGGTGCAAGAGGTGAAATAAAGGGCAAATGAGAGTTGGGGTGAAGAGCATCATTAAATTTTAGGGAGAATAAAAAGATGTTCTGGAAGGAGGTAAATAAAGTGCGTAAGACAAGGGAGCAAATGGGAACTTCAGTGAAGGGCGCAAATGGGGAGGTGATAACAAGTAGTGGTGATGTGAGAAGGAGATGGATGAGTATTTTGAAGGTTTGTTGAATGTGTTTGATGATAGAGTGGCAGATATAGGGTGTTTTTGGTCGAGGTGGTGTGCAAAGTGAGAGGGTTAGGGAAAATGATTTGGTAAACAGAGAAGAGGTAGTAAAAGCTTTGCGAAGATGAAAGCCGGCAAGGCAGCAGGTTTGGATGGTATTGCAGTGGAATTTATTAAAAAGGGGGGTGACTGTATTGTTGACTGGTTGGTAAGGTTATTTAATGTATGTATGACTCATGGTGAGGTGCCTGAGGATTGGCGGAATGCGTGCATAGTGCCATTGTACAAAGGCAAAGGGGATAAGAGTGAGTGCTCAAATTACAGAGGTATAAGTTTGTTGAGTATTCCTGGTAAATTATATGGAGGGTATTGATTGAGAGGGTGAAGGCATGTACAGAGCATCAGATTGGGGAAGAGCAGTGTGGTTTCAGAAGTGGTAGAGGATGTGTGGATCAGGTGTTTTCTTTGAAGAATGTATGTGAGAAATACTTAGAAAGCAAAGGGATTTGTATGTAGCATTTATGGATCTGGAGAAGCATATGATAGAGTTGATAGAGATGCTCTGTGGAAGGTATTAAGAATATATGGTGTGGGAGGAAGTTGTTAGAAGCAGTGAAAAGTTTTTATCGAGGATGTAAGGCATGTGTACGTGTAGGAAGAGAGGAAAGTGATTGGTTCTCAGTGAATGTAGGTTTGCGGCAGGGGTGTGTGATGTCTCCATGGTTGTTTAATTTGTTTATGGATGGGGTTGTTATGGAGGTAAATGCAAGAGTTTTGGAAAGAGGGCAAGTATGAAGTCTGTTGGGATGAGAGAGCTTAGGAAGTGAGTCAGTTGTTGTTCGCTGATGATACAGCGCTGGTGGCTGATTCATGTGAGAAACTGCAGAAGCTGGTGACTGAGTTTGGTAAAGTGTGTGGAAGAAGAAAGTTAAGAGTAAATGTGAATAAGAGCAAGGTTTTAGGTACAGTAGGGTTGAGGGTCAAGTCAATTGGGAGGTGAGTTTGAATGGAGAAAAACTGGAGGAAGTGAAGTGTTTTAGATATCTGGGAGTGGATCTGGCAGCGGATGGAACCATGGAAGCGGAAGTGGATCATAGGGTGGGGGGGGGGCGAAAATTTGGGAGCCTTGAAAATGTGTGTGAAGTCGAGAACATTATCTCGGAAAGCAAAAATGGGTATGTTTGAAGGAATAGTGGTTTTCCAACAATGTTGTATGGTTGCGAGGCTGGGCTATGGATAGAGTTGTGCGCAGGAGGATGGATGTGCTGGAAATGAGATGTTTGAGGACAATGTGTGGTGTGAGGTGGTTTGATCGAGTAAGTAACGTAAGGGTAAGAGAGATGTGTGGAAATAAAAAGAGCGTGGTTGAGAGAGCAGAAGAGGGTGTTTTGAAATGGTTTGGTCACATGGAGAGAATGAGTGAGGAAAGATTGACCAAGAGGATATATGTGTCGGAGGTGGAGGGAACGAGGAGAAGAGGAGACCAAATTGGAGGTGGAAAGATGGAGTGAAAAAGATTTTGTGTGATCGGGCCTGAACATGCAGGAGGGTGAAAGGAGGGCAAGGAATAGAGTGAATTGGAGCGATGTGGTATACCGGGGTTGACGTGCTGTCAGTGGATTGAATCAAGGCATGTGAAGCGTCTGGGGTAAACCATGGAAAGCTGTGTAGGTATGTATATTTGCGTGTGTGGACGTATGTATATACATGTGTATGGGGGGGGGTTGGGCCATTTCTTTCGTCTGTTTCCTTGCGCTACCTCGCAAACGCGGGAGACAGCGACAAAGAAAAAAAAAAAAAAAAAAAAAATAAATATATATATATATATATATATATATATATAAATATATATATTATATATATATTATATAATATATATATAATATATATATATATATATATAATATATATATATATAATTATATAATATATTATTTATATTACTTTGTCGCTGTCTCCCGCGTTTGCGAGGTAGCGCAAGGAAACAGACGAAAGAAATGGCCCCAACCACCCCCCCATACACATGTATATACACACGTCCACACACGCAAATATACATACCTACACAGCTTTCCATGGTTTACCCCAGACGCTTCACATGCCTTGATTCAATCCACTGACAGCACGTCAACCCTGTATACCACATCGTCCAATTCACTCTATTCCTTGCCCTCCTTTCACCCTCCTGCATGTCAGGCCCCGATCACACAAAATCTTTTTCACTCCATCTTCCACCTCCAATTTGTCTCCCTCTTCTCCTCGTTCCCTCCACCTCCACAACATATATCCTCTTGGTCAATTTCCTCACTCATTCTCCCATGTGCCCAAACCATTTCAAAACACCCTCTTCTGCTCTCTCAACCACGCTCTTTTATTTCCACACATCTCTCTACCCTACGTTACTTACTCGATCAAACCACCTCACACCACACATTGTCCTCAAACATCTCATTTCCAGCACATCCATCCTCCTGCGCACAACTCTATCCATAGCCCACGCCTCGCAACCATACAACATTGTTGGAACCACTATTCCTTCAAACATACCCATTTTTGCTTTCCGAGATAATGTTCTCGACTTCCACACATTCTTCAAGGCTCCCAGAATTTCGCCCCCTCCCCACCCATGATCCACTTCCGCTTCCATGGTTCCATCCGCTGCCAGATCCACTCCCAGATATCTAAAACACTTCACTTCCTCCAGTTTTTCTCCATTCAAACTCACCTCCCAATTGACTTGACCCTCAACCCTACGTACCTAATAACCTTGCTCTTATTCACTTTACGCCTTAACTTTCTTCTTCCACACACTGTAGCAAATCTCCCGTCCACCAAGCTTCTGCAGTGTCTCACATGAATCAGCCACCACGCTGTATCATCACGAACAAAACAACTGGACTCTTTTCCCAAGCTCTCTCATCCCAACAGAAGCTTCATACTTGGCCCCCTCTTGCAAAACTCTTGCCTTTACCTCCCGAACAACCCCTCCTTAACACAAATTAAAACAACCATGGAGACATCACAACACCGGCCCGCAAACCTACATCACGAGAACCAATCACGTTCCCTCTCCTTCCTACACGGACACATGCCTTTACATCCCGATATAAACTGTCACTGCTTCTAACAAACAACGTGCCCTCCACCACCTTATATTCTAAATACCTTCCATCAGAGCATCTCTATCTAACTCTATCATATGCCCGTCTCCAGATCCGGAAATGCTACATACAAATCCATTTCTGTTCTAATATGTCTCACATACATTCATCATAGCAAACACCTGATCCACACAGCCTCTACCACTTCTGAAACCACTCTCTCTCCCCAATCGATGCCTCTTACATGCCTTCACCCTCTCAAATCAATACCCTCCAAACAATTTACCAGGAATACTCAACTAATATACCTCTGTAATTTGAGCACTCACACCTTATGCCCTTTTCCTTTGTACAATGGCACTTTGCACGCATTCCTCCAATCCTCAGCATCCTCAACCATGAGTCATACATCATGACAAATATCCTTACAATACCTCAACAATACAGTCACCCCCCTTTTTTAATAAAATCCACTGCAATACCTTCCAAACCTGCTGCCTTTGCCGGCTTCATCTTCCGGCAACAGCTTCACTACCTCTTACTCTGTTTACCATTCGGGGCCCTGAACCCTCTCACATTGGCACACCACCCTCGACCATAACATCTCTTATATCTAACCACCTACTAAATCATCAACACATTCAACAATCCTTCAAATAACTCACGTCCAACTCCTTCTCACAGCACCACTCTACGTGTTATCACCTCCCCTTGCGCCCTTTCACTAAAGTTCCCAATTATTATTATTTTTTCCATATAATTTCATAATTTTTTTTGTTAAATCTAATTAATTAATTTTTTTCTTTTTTGTTTTTTTCATTTTTATATTTATTTTACATATATTTATATAAATTTGTCCCATTAGCATTTTTTTTTTAAATATTTTAGTTTGTTTGTTTTTTCTATTATTTTTTTTTTTTTTTTTTTTTTTTTTTTTTTTTTTTTTTTTTTTTTTTTTTTTTTTTTTTTTTTTTTTTTTTTTTTTTTTTTTTTTTTTTTTTTTTTTTTTTTTTTTTTTTTTTTTTTTTTTTTTTTTTTTTTTTTTTTTTTTTTTTTTTTTTTTTTTTTTTTTTTTTTTTTTTTTTTTTTTTTTTTTTTTTTTTTTTTTTTTTTTTTTTTTTTTTTTTTTTTTTTTTTTTTTTTTTTTTTTTTTTTTTTTTTTTTTTTTTTTTTTTTTTTTTTTTTTTTTTTTTTTTTTTTTTTTTTTTTTTTTTTTTTTTTTTTTTTTTTTTTTTTTTTTTTTTTTTTTTTTTTTTTTTTTTTTTTTTTTTTTTTTTTTTTTATTTTTATTTAGTTTATTTTATTTTCATTTATTAATTTATTTTTAGTAGTGGTTGTTGTATTAAGTATAGATTTTTTAGTGGATTATTTATGTTTTTTTTATTTAATATCATTTTTTGCTCCCTTGTCGTAACAGCACATTATTTACCGCCTTCCAGAACATCTTTTTTAGTTGCCCTAAAATTTAATGACACTTCTACATCCAACTTCATTTTGCCCTTTTTTCCCTCTTTGCACCTTTCCTTGACCTCCTGACTCTTTCGTTTATACATCTCCCCTCAATTGCATTTTTTCCCGCAATAATCGGCCAAATGCCGCTCTCTTCTCTTTCATCTAATTATTCTCTTACGTCTTCATCCCACAACTCACGAACCCTTTTCTAATCAACCACCTCCCACGCTTAGCAAGCCACATTGCTTCGTTTGCGCAATCCATCACTGACTCTCCTAAATAACATCACGGCCTACCACCACTCCCCTTACTTCCATTGTTCTCACCTTTCCATTCTGTACTCATCTCTCCTGACTTTCCTCACGACAGTCTCCTTCCCAAGCTCACTTACCTCACCTACCTGCTTCACACCCAACATTCACGCGTCGTTCTGAAAACCCATACTATCTTCAACCGTAGCCTCCACAAGATAATGATCAACATCCTCCAGGTGCACCTCCTTCCACATTAACATCCAAAAGTCTCGCTTTCGCACCCTGTCAATTAACACTATTCCAATAACGCTCTCGGTGCCATCTCTCCCACTTACATAAGTGTACTTATTATTTCTTTCAGCTTTTTAAACCTGGGAGTCCCAATCATCATCCTTTTTCAGCACATAAATCTATTCTACAAGCTCTTCACCATGTTTCCTTTACAACACTGAACACCCCATTGTATAACCTATGATCCCTCAACTGCCACATTAACTCACCTTTAGCATTCAAATCAACCCTTCCTATAAAACCCGTCTCGTGCATCAAAACCACTAACAACACTCTTTCAGCTGCTCCCCCAAAAAACTTGCCTCTCATAGATCTTTCAGCTCAGCCCAGGGGCATAATGCACCAATAATCACCCACCTCTCTCCTTCACGTTCTGTTTTTTACCGCATATTATTCGATTGTACTTCTTACATTCTTATCACATACTCCCACAACTCTGTTCAGATATTGCTACTCCTTCCCCTTGCTCTTGTCCGCTCTCTCACTAAATAACCCCTGACTTGACTCCCCAATCATCCCAAACCACTCTTACGTCGCCTTTACCGTGAGCGTCGTTCACTCAGATCCAAAACATCCAGGTTCCTTTCCTCAAACATTCTACCTTCTCTCCTTTTTTTCACATCTTGGTTACATCCACAACACTTTTAGGCAACCCCAACTCTGACCGTCGAGGAGGATGACACTCCCCCGCTGACTCCGTCTCTGTTCCCATTTTAGAAAGTTATTACAAGGAGGGAGAATTTCTGGCCCAGCCCCCCCGCATTTCTGGCCGCCCCCCTCCCCCCCAATCCCCCCGCACCCCCCCCCCCCCCCCCCCCCCCCCCCCCCCCCCCCCCCCCCCCCCCCCCCCCCCCCCCCCCCCCCCCCCCCCTTTCGCCCTTTTTCCTTGCGCACCTCGCAAACGCGGAGACAGCGACAAAGTAAAAAAAAAAAAAAAAAAAAAAATAATAATATATAATATATATATAAATATATATATATATATATATATATAATATATATATATATATATATATATGTAAGGCATGTGTACGTGTAGGAAGAGAGGAAAGTGATTGGTTCTCAGTGAATGTAGGTTTGCGGCAGGGGTGTGTGATGTCCCATGGTTGTTTAATTTGTTTATGGATGGGGTTGTTAGGGAGGTAAATGCAAGAGTCCTGGAAAGAGGGGCAAGTATGAAGTCTGTTGGGGATGAGAGAGCTTGGGAAGTGAGTCAGTTGTTGTTCGCTGATGATACAGCGCTGGTGGCTGATTCATGTGAGAAACTGCAGAAGCTGGTGACTGAGTTTGGTAAAGTGTGTGGAAGAAGAAAGTTAAGAGTAAATGTGAATAAGAGCAAGGTTATTAGGTACAGTAGGGTTGAGGGGCAAGTCAATTGGGGTGAGTTTGAATGGAGAAAAACTGGAGGAAGTGAAGTGTTTTAGATATCTGGGAGTGGATCTGTCAGCGGATGGAACCATGGAAGCGGAAGTGGATCATAGGGTGGGGGAGGGGGCGAAAATTTTGGGAGCCTTGAAAAATGTGTGGGAAATCGAGAACATTATATCGAAAGCAAAAAATGGGTATGTTTGAAGGAATATGGTTCCAACAATGCTGTATGGTTGCGAGGCGTGGGCTATGGATAGAGTTGTGCGCAGGAGGATGGATGTGCTGAAATGAAGATGTTTGAGGACAATGTGTGGGTGTGAGGTGGTTTGATCGAGTAAGTAACGTAAGGGTAAGAGAGATGTGTGGAAATAAAAAGAGCGTGGTTGAGAGAGCAGAAGAGGGTGTTTTGAAATGGTTTGGGCACATGAGAGAATGAGTGAGGAAAGATTGACCCAAAAGGATAAATGTGTCGGAGGTGGAGGGAACGAGGAGAAGAGGAGACCAAATTGGAGGTGGAAAGATGGAGTGAAAAAGATTTGTGTGATCGGGGCCTGAACATGCAGGAGGTGAGAGGAGGGCAAGGAATAGAGTGAATTGGAGCGATGTGGTATACAGGGTTGACGTGCTGTCAGTGGATTGAATCAAGGCATGTGAAGCGTCTGGGGTAACCATGGAAAGCTGTGTAGTAAAGTATATTTTGCGTGTGTGGACGTGTGTAGTACATGTGTATGGGGGGGGGGTTGGGCCATTTCTTTCGTCTGTTTCCTTGCGCTACCTCGCAAACGCGGGAGACAGCGACAAAGTATAAAAAAAAAAAAAAAAAAAATATATATATATATATATATATATATATATATATATATATATATATATATATAATATATAATAATATAATATATATATATAATATATATATATATATATATATATATATTGTGGGTCTCCGTGGTGTAGGGATTAGCTTTACTGACCATAAGAAATATATATTCCAACAGCCTTATCCCCTCCTTGCTCATCCACCATAAGCAAAAATATCTAAAAAGTATTTTTTCCTTAAAAAATGTCTCTCTTGAATTCGGTGAGATAAAATGCCTAATGAATTAGTGTACCATCATCTATACTTTGTTTGGGATGGTGTTGAGTGGCCAGACGATGGCCTATACGAATTGAACTGATGTTCTTAATACATGTTAAGTATCGGATAATCATTTTCTATTTCCTGGTGTGATTTCATTCTGTATCCACCTAATCACCCTTATGCATTCTGTGGTATTTTTTTCACGTCATGATTTCACGCTGCATTATCATTCATCTTTTTTTTTTTGGAGTATTGTTTATACATTTCAAAACTCTTCATATATAAATCTTTACGCGTTTATATGTTGTCAACAGAGGATGAACTTTATTTACATAAAGAATTTAACATATAGCTTTTTTGCGCCCAAAACACCAACACTGTTTGCCAAGAAATTATTTCTTTCATCCTAAAAGCAAATACAATAATAAGAGCATACATCTGGCACACGGCCTAATGACGTCATACACTCTTACGTTCCATGGCTGCTGAGATGTATGGTATCTTTTTTCAGTTGTGGTTGTGGGCTGCTAGTGACACCAGAGTATAACTGGTGAGGAGAAAAAATCAAATGGGATTTCAAACAGAGGCGGGAGGGAGCTTTAAATTGTCATATGACGATGGGACAGACCTCTGGGGATCATTGGAAAACGAGGGAAGGAAACCAAAGGGGGAACGTATTTATGTACGTATACCTCAATGATTTCCCTTTAAGACAAAATCAGTTCGTATTGATATACGTATCATCACTAACACCTATATTTTGACACAAGAAAATATGGTTTCAAACAGCGATAAAAATCATTCTTCGATAGTTGGTCTTTCTATTGAAAAATGTGATCCCATTCTTTACGATGGTCGGGAGGGAGGTCTGCTCCACAAGTGACCTATTTCATTGAGAAATGTGAGGCAGTCTTGCTCCCACGCGCTTTGATGTCCTGTACACAAGAGGATAAATATGTTATCGATTTATTGATTCCCGATATAAATGTTGCCATCCTTTGACGAAGCAATGTTGCCAACAGGTGGTTGGTATATTCCCCACCTTGTCCAGCTATGACCACATTGTTGCCAAATGACAGAGCCATCCAGATCCCGTCCCTTCCTTCGTACTGTCTTCCTCTCTCATGAATCATAATGAACGAACCTAGGTGCTCGCAGGAAGCCAAACAAATTGAAATGTGATGATCACTGGAGTCATTGTTGACGCTGGTGACAGGTACCGACCGCTGACAGCCTTGGCCGTACACATGGCGGTAGATGTGACCTCCACCACTAACGAAACGAACGACACTCAGTCACACGTATGACGCTGCAACGCTGACCCCATCACTAATGACGGGGACCGCCGCTGCTCACGTACTGTGGTTGAATTTTTCAAAGTCATAAATGTGTTCGTTCATTAATCATTCGAAAAAGAAATTTCATATATATATTTTTTATATTTTCGTTGCCTGTGATGCCGGTCAGATGTGATCAATACCTGGCGTGTTTTCACAGCTTTAATCTCACAATCAAGGCCTCTGAAGTCTGAGGTTACTGACACCTCAAAGGAATTACAAGGGAAAGGTAAATAGAAATGTGGTAATAAAAAGAAAACGTCGGAGGATAAGTAAAAAAAGATTCTAAAACAAGAAATGTCATTGAAAAATGCTTTATCAACACTTACAAAATGGATAACTTGATACATTTCTCATTGAATTATATTCATAGGAACGCCTCATTTCCTAGATCCTTTTTACTAATTATGCTACAAACCAATTGTTTTACGGTGAAAGAATTAAAAGAAAATGAACGATTATACGATGTGAATCTGGCCAGATGGTGACAAGAAACCTTTTAGTGCAGAGACAGAAGACTGGTACAGTCCAGACATTGTACACCACCGTCTGTCGTGGTACACGACCACCAACACAACCTGGAAATGATCGCTGATTTATACTGAATACATACACTTCTCAAAGCATGTTAGAAACTATATCTGCCTTCTATCATTCTCTCTCTCTCTCTCTCTCTCTCCTCTCTCTCTCTCTCTCTCTCTCTCTCTCTCTCTCTCTCTCCTCTCTCTCTCTCTCCTCTCTCTCTCTCTCTCTCTCTCTCTCCCTCTCTCTTTGTGTGTCTGATTGCTACTTGCGATTCTTGTTTGTGTTATATATTAGACTAAACTGGATTATACCTCTCAAGCCTTGTCACCGTACCTAAAGAAGCTCAAAGATATAATTGATATATCCAGAAAAGAGCAAGAGCAACAGAAATGGTACCTGAAATAAGAAAGCTGAGCTGCAAGGGAGAGGAGAGAGAAATGACCTAATAACAGCTTTTTGGTTGACGCTGACTGTAAGCATTACAACAGACCCAACTCGCTGGTCGTTACGACAGACAAGTCTTACCCGTTACCACGAGAGAAATAACACTCACAGGGAACCCTAACAGATCACATCCACAGGTCACGACATCAGTCTAAATTTAGAGACGACTACTCACTATGAAAGCAAAGTCTACAGGACTTTAGGACAGACAGCATCCAGGGTCACTACAACAGACTACAAGTCACACATGAATCAATACGAGAGCAATCGTCAACAGGACAATGGTAAAGACAACATCCAGAGTCACTACAACAGACTACATATACAAACGAGGCAGGATAACAGAAAAGCATCCACAGGACGGCAGTATTCTGAGAGCATCCATTTGCCTTTAATGGAAAAAATACACAAGATTGAATTAGTAGCAGCAGCAGCAACAGGAGCAGGAACAAGAACAACACCAGCAGCACTTATAACAGCAGAGACAACACAACAAAACCAACACTGACAGCAATACCGTCAGCAGCAAAAAAAAAAATGTACAGCAATAACAGCAGCAAAACTACGAAGAACAGTAGCACAGGTAGCATCAGAAACAGCGGTTGAATGAACACTAACAGCATGAACAGCATCAGTAGCAGTGGCACGAGTAACAGCAAGTGACTACTGCTTGAACAATAATAGTAACAACAGCAACAATAACAGCACTGGTGTATGCAACAACAACAACAACAAAAGGAACAGCAAAATCAGCAAGAAACTGCAGCAGCGGCATCTTGCAGAAGTAACAGGAACAACATGAGCCACTCTGACGTGTTTAAGATGAGAAATGATAGTAACAGATGCAGAGGTAACGGCACCATCATGTACAGTAACAACAGGAGCAATGGCGGTCGCAGCTGAAGGAGGGGGAACAACAGCAGTAACAACGGACGAAAATATAACAATAGCATTAGCTTGAGAAGGAGCAAGAACAACGGTATTAGGAACACTAAGAACAAAGAGCAGTAGCAACAGATGTATCAGGAAGGATAGCAGTGGTAACAGAAGGACCATGAACAACAGTAGCAGCAACAGAGCTAGAGGAATAACAACAGTAGCAACAGGAAGTAAAAACAACAGCAGGATCAACAGAAATAGCAGAAACAACACCATTATGAGTCACAATGATACAACAGCTGGAGCAAGGAAAACAATAATAATAACAAAGACAACAGCAAAATGAAAACGGTTAAGAACAGAAACAACAAGTAGAATGATCAGCGGCACAACAAGCCACAAAGTAATTCCAGCAACAACAACACCAACAACATCAAAGAAATACAGAGGCAGAATCAACAACAAATGAAAAACAACAAGACCAACAGTAATGCAAGAAACTTTACTGACAAATTGCTTTATCAACATTTCTTTATTAGACAGTTTGATATATTTCTAATAAAATCTTATTCAAGGAAAAGGTTCATTTCCCTAATAACTGATACTAATGTAAGGATTGGCAATAAGGCCTCCATTTAACAGAAAACACCAACACCTCCTCCAACAATGGGACACGAAGAGGACGTGCTCCAAGGATCATATCAACACCAGCACAACGTCAGGTAGGCTCTCATCACCTCCCACAACATCATAATCACCAGCAACACATCAGGTTGGCTCTAATCACCAGTACCTCCAACATCGCTCCAACCACATTATCAACATTAGCAACACGTCAGGTTGGCTCTCATCACCAGAATCTCCAACATCACCACC
Organism: Panulirus ornatus; assembly: GCF_036320965.1. Taxonomy (NCBI): domain Eukaryota; kingdom Metazoa; phylum Arthropoda; class Malacostraca; order Decapoda; family Palinuridae; genus Panulirus; species Panulirus ornatus. Next base: position 22,429,119 of record NC_092237.1, on the reverse strand, counting down.
AGCACCACCTCACAGTAGCTCTCATCACCTGTGCCTACGACAAAACTACAACATTGTCATCACCAGCAACACGTTAAGGTGGCTCTCATCGGAAAGCATAAAATGTGGACAGTCCCATAACTACTGTGGAGACCAAAACCTGACGTTGATCTAACCATCACAGTTACTTTGAAATGTTTCTTTGTATTGTTCTGTCTCTTGTTTATATGTGTCTCACTTTATGTATAATGTGTCTCGCCTGCTGTATATATGTGCCTCACTTGATACATAATGTGTCTAGCCTGCTGTTTGTGCGTCTCACTTGATGTATAACGTGTCTCACCTGCTGTATATGTGTATAACACTTATGTATAATGGTGTCACCTGCTGTATATATATATGTTTCACTTGAAGTATAATGTGTCTCGCCTGCTATGTATATGTGTCTTACTTCATGCATAATGTGCATCGCCTGCTGTGTATGCGTGTCTTACTTGATGTATAATGTGTCTCACCTGCTGTGTATATGTGTCTTACTTAATTAATAATTTGTCTCGTCTACTATATACATACGTGTCACGCCTGATGTATATAGTGTCTCGCATGAAGTATATTTGAGTCTCCTCTCCTGTATATTTTTGTTTTGCCTACTCAGCCGATTGGCTAAAATCCAATAAACTGTTCATATATATATATATATATAATATATATATATATATATATATATATATATATATATATATATGAACAGTTTATTGGATTTTAGCCAATCGGCTGAAAATACACAGCTGAGATATTATAGATGTTTAAAGAACAGGGAGGGCATGATTGATAATAGTTAACTACTCATAAGTGAGCTTAAGATCAAGCTAGGCCAGATATTTCCACAATCTGGATAAGCACATGGGTGAGATGCATCGAGATAGAGAGGGTAGCATATGTTACAGGTATTGGCCTAGCCCGGCCTCCTTGTCTTCGGAAGGCCCATCCTCACCTTTCTCCTTTATACCGCCTCTTCCCTCGTCTCGCCCTATATAAGTAGACTTAAGCAGCTCATGTGACACACATTCTGCTGCTGTTATATTTCCTCGCCTACGTGAAGATAGAATTATCGCATATGAGCAACAAGGTTCATTATTACAAAGACCTCTTGACAGTTATTCTCAGTTATTCTCTTCATCGATCATGATGTTATAGTCTTATGATGTCATAAGATTCATAGAGGAGTAAATAGTATGCTTGAAACATGATTCACTTGATTGAACAGTAATTGATGAATGGTTACAGTAATACAACGGTAGACATACCACACTGTCTAACTGACAGTAAACTGCGCTGTTCACTTGCATAACTATGTACTTTTTTATGGATTGTCTAGGACTTTCACAACAATAAGTATAGGAATGTTCTTACACTTGTGCGTGCTATGATTGGAATAAGTCAAGTGTGAAAACGGCTGTCCATGGTGGAAGGGCTACGGCATTGGTCGGAGATGATGGACTGGTTACTCCTTTATGCGATCTGTTCCTTCGAATCACCTCCCATCCGTCAACCTTGGTACGCGGTACCAGATGGGTCTTGGATGATATTGCATGCCCTTTACTCTTTCCAGCTGGACCCTCTGAGTAGCTTTCAATGAGGAACAAGAGGGTAGAGAAGCGTAGGTGAGCGTAGGTAGAATGAAGATATCATAGACATTCCTGACCTCAACTGGTTGGACGCCTAGTAATTTTAGTAAACGAAGAAGGTCCGAACAGTGTGAGGAAATTTTTGTAAAAGTGTTGATATGACCCATCTGGGTTAACCATTGTTTATAGTGAGACTAAGAAATTCGAAGTCTCTGATTACCCAAAGGACGTCAGAGCCTTGTCTGATGTCAGGGGACAAGATGTCTACATCCAGGTTGATGTGCATCGTCATAGTCTCAATGTGGTCGTTGGTGACGTCGTTGGTCGCATTCCACTCCTGAAGGTTGTTGATGTTGTGTTGATGGGCCAGTGTAGTCAGGAGAGTTGTTGTTGATAGTGGTTTGTGCCTTTCGGGATGTCACTGATAAAAACGAGGAAGCAGAGTGGCCCAATCTTAGCGTCCGGCGGCACAACGGTTAGTAAGATCGATGTGGCAAGCGGACGGTTCAGTGTCGCCCGGTCAGGAGGTCCCTTTGCCACGAAACGGTGGCTTTTTTATGATGGTTTTATGGTTTACCAAGTCGCAAGCCTTAGCGAAGTCTACGAACGCGAGGGAAACTGATGTCTTGCGTTTTTCTAGGTTGAGGTAAATGAAGTCAAAGAGACTGAGAAGACAGTGAGTGGTGGAGAAAGGCTCCATGTTTCCAAACTAGTAAGAATCTACTGAATTAACAATGTCAACATAGCCCCAATCAAACACAAAACTTTCACAAATTAGATTGAGGATTGGAGTGTTGCAACAGAGTGTAAGCTAGAAAGAGAGTCTGGGTTGGTGGATCTTGGGTAGCGGAGTGACATATGCTGTCTCCCATCCTGTGAAGCGTTTTGACTGTTTGAAAGAAGCATTGATAATTATGGCGGTTAACGATGTAGCTAATCCATGGGGAAATTCCTTGTATAGTTTCACTGGAAGATCTATGGGTGTAGTTGAGAGCTGGGTTTTAAGGCGTTAAGATCCTTAGGTACTTGATATCCCTTTTCTCTGTGTGTTTAGTGTTGAGCAGGGAGAGAGAGAGAGAGAGAGAGAGAGGAGAGAGAGAGAGAGAGAGAGAGAGAGAGAGAGAGAGAGAGAAGTGGTAATAAAAAGTTTAATCTGTTCCGTTTCGACCAATGGCCCTCTTCAAAGTTTCTCATCTAAAGTTCTCTGATCGACAATTAAGAGATTGAATCACTCATGCTTCTGAGTTTTCTTAACACTATATTCCTATACATGTGCCATGTATCCAGTCAATATATATACATATATAAATATATATATATATATATATATATATATATATATATATATATATATATATATATATATAAATATATATATATATATTGGAAAGGATCACAATTTTGCGCGTGATCAAGATATTCCTATGAGTCCACGAGGAAAATGAAACACGAAAAGTTCCCAAGTGCACTTTCGTGTAATAATCACATCATCAGGGGAGACACAAGAGAGGAATATAACAGTCAATTGATATACATCGAAGAGACGAAGCTAGGACGCCATTTGATAAACATGTGATTGTCCAAAACATACAACGAGCGTTCATAAACTTATCATTTTACAAATCTTATCGACAATAAAGTTATCTAATTTGTACAGACCATCACTAATATTAAGATTATAATTCTTTGTGTATTTAATAATAGAAGATTCAATGATATTTCTCTTGGTGATAGAGTTAGAGTCAACAACTGAGATGGCGTTACTCCAGTCAATACAATGATCATAGTTTTTAACATGATTAAACAAGGCATTTGATTCCTGTCCCGTTCTTATACTATATTTATGTTGCTTAAGTCTAACAGAAAGATCCTTACCAGTCTGACCAACATAAAATTTATCACAGTTTCCACAAGGAACTTTATAGATGCAACCAAGAGAATTTTCTGGTGAATTCCTGATTAAGATATTCTTTATAGTATTATTGTTGCTAAAGGCAACATTTACATTAAAGGATTTAAGCAACATGGGAAGCAAAGTGAAATTATTATTAAAAGGGAGAACTAAAAGATTCTTGGTGTTAATGGGAGGTTTGGGCTCAACTCTATAAAATGATTTCTTTGCTAACTTAAGGGATTTATCAATGAAAGATCTAGGGTACTTTAACTCAGATCCAATAGAATATATCTTCTCAAACTCATCATCAATAAACTCTGGACTGCAAATACGTAATGCCCTTAGGAACATAGATTGAAATGATGATAATTTAACTCTGTCATGTTGAGATGAGTAATAATAGCTTCGTCTCTTCGATGTATATCAATTGACTGTTATATTCCTCTCTTGTGTCTCCCCTGATGATGTGATTATTACACGAAAGTGCACTTGGGAACTTTTCGTGTTTCATTTTCCTCGTGGACTCATAGGAATATCTTGATCACGCGCAAAATTGTGATCCTTTCCAACATGGATTCCACACGGCTCTTCTATTACTTCTCTACAAGCTGTCCTGGACTTTCTCCTTTCGTTACTGCTTTCTCCAAATCGTTAATCAAGGCTCATCAACTGAGGTTACGATTTGAATTCCTTAAGAAATGCCTTGATGAACAAGTGATGCCAAGATCTGTCCTACCTCAACGTTTGTTGCAGCTGTCTGGTCGACCATTTGACCAATTTCAAAATATTATTTTAAAGAAAAACATTGAATTAAAGAAACTTGAAATGGAGGAGGCTTTTCGTATTTCAAGAGAGAAGAAACGTGCCTTTCAAATGACAATACCGACACACTGGAAGAACCGGATGTTGGACTATTGCTATGATGAATTAAGGAAAGAACGCACTAGGCTACAAGTGTCACTAAATCGTAAGTTGGACCATCTTATTGAAAACAGCGACTGGACCAAGAACACAAACCCATCTTTTATGGTAAACCTGTCTAATAAACAACTAGATAAAGATTCCTTGTGTGCATTAGGCTATGGTTTAAGTTTTGTATGCTCTAACAAAGAACCCAGCTGTGTTGATGTCACAAAGTCTTTTTGTAATTTAGAAAAATACAGTAATTTAAGTAATGATGATATTAATATTTGCAAGGGTTTAGTGTATGCCAGTTTGTCAAAACCAGTGGAAGCTAATTGCCCTAAAAGATTCATAAGAGCTATTAACACCTTAAAAAAAGACAAGGATGTACATATTACTAAAGCAGATAAGGCTAACACTGTTGTGATTTTAGACAAAAGTAACTATTTATCTAAAATGAATGATCTTCTAAATGATAACACAACATATTCTAAACTTAGTAAAAATCCATTAGAAGCAGTTAATTCTCACTTCAATAAAGAAATGAAGTTGTTGTTGAAAGGTAACATTTCTCTTATCAAAGATTTGTCATCTTTCTCCCCTTCATTGCCATATATGTACTGGACTTATCAAAACACATAAACAAAATTTTGCAGCAAGACCTATAGTGAGTACAGTAGGCTCCATCACATATGAATTATCAAAATGGTTAGTTTCCTTATTAAGCCCTTTAGTAGGTAAGGTATCAAATTCTAACATCATGAACAATGTAGATTTAGTCAACAAGCTAAACAATATCAACATTAATTTTGATTTCAAACTAGTTAGCTTTGATGTTTCCTCACTTTTCACTAAAGTTCCAGTTGATGACCTTTTAGAATATTTATTTGATGTCTTGGATGATATTCAATTACCTGTTTCAAAGTCTAATTCTATTGAACTGATAAAATTGTGTATAAAAGTCTGTGTATTTCAATTTAATGGAGATTATTATGCTCAAAAATTTGGTATGGCAATGGGTAACACTCTTTCACCTGTACTTAGTAATCTTTATATGGAATTTTTTGAAACAAAATTACTAAAGGATATCTTACCTTCTAATGCAATTTGGTTTAGGTATGTAGATGATGTTCTTTGTGTTTGGCCAACAGATGAAAATTTACAAATATTTCTCCCCTTACTTAACAATTTAGTACCTTCCATCAAATTTACTGTAGAAAATGAAAATAATGGTATGTTACCATTTTTAGATTGCATGATCCATAGACAAGGAAACAAGTTTAAGTTTAGCATATACAGAAAACCCACCAATGTATGCTCATATATCCATTATTACTCATCTCAACATGACAGAGTTAAATTATCATCATTTCAATCTATGTTCCTAAGGGCATTACGTATTTGCAGTCCAGAGTTTATTGATGATGAGTTTGAGAAGATATATTCTATTGGATCTGAGTTAAAGTACCCTAGATCTTTCATTGATAAATCCCTTAAGTTAGCAAAGAAATCATTTTATAGAGTTGAGCCCAAACCTCCCATTAACACCAAGAATCTTTAGTTCTCCCTTTTAATAATAATTTCACTTTGCTTCCCATGTTGCTTAAATCCTTTAATGTAAATGTTGCCTTTAGCAACAATAATACTATAAAGAATATCTTAATCAGGAATTCACCAGAAAATTCTCTTGGTTGCATCTATAAAGTTCCTTGTGGAAACTGTGATAAATTTTATGTTGGTCAGACTGGTAAGGATCTTTCTGTTAGACTTAAGCAACATAAATATAGTATAAGAACGGGACAGGAATCAAATGCCTTGTTTAATCATGTTAAAAACTATGATCATTGTATTGACTGGAGTAACGCCATCTCAGTTGTTGACTCTAACTCTATCACCAAGAGAAATATCATTGAATCTTCTATTATTAAATACACAAAGAATTATAATCTTAATATTAGTGATGGTCTGTACAAATTAGATAACTTTATTGTCGATAAGATTTGTAAAATGATAAGTTTATGAACGCTCGTTGTATGTTTTGGACAATCACATGTTTACCAAATGGCGTCCTAGCTTCGTCTCTTCGATGTATATCAATTGACTGTTATATTCCTCTCTTGTGTCTCCCCTGATGATGTGATTATTACACGAAAGTGCACTTGGGAACTTTTCGTGTTTCATTGTTCCTCGTGGACTCATAGGAAATATGATAAATAATTACAATATATATATTATATATATATATATAATATATAAAATAGGTGAAATAGTAATAAGTATTTATTCCTGGGATAGGGATTAAGGTACTTCCCACGTATTCTGCGTGTCGTGAAGGCGGACTAAAAGGGGAGGGTAGCAGGGGGCTGGAATCCTCCGCTCATCGGTTTTTTTTTTAAATTCCAAAAGAAGGAACAGTAGAATTGGCCAGGTGAGGGTATTCTCAAAGGCCCAGTCCTCTGTTCTTAACGCTACCTCGCTAATGCGGGAAATGCGAATAGTTTAAAAGAAAAAAAGAAATATATATATATATATATATATATATATATATATATATATATATATATATATATATATAATATATATATATATATATATATATATATATATATATATATATATATATATATATATATATATATATATATATATATATATAATATATATATATATATTTAATTATATATATATTATATCAATCAAAGTGATGCAAATCAATTCTCAACAATTGTTATTCAAAATAACCGACTTTACGATTGACGTCTTATACAATATCTGGAGGGAAAATGCTCCTACATATAGACGTCCTACGACATCACATTAACACAATTATCTGACATAAAATCTGACAAAAAATCATGTATCAGAAGGGAAAATGCAGACTGTTTATAAGCTACCTTCACTAACTCATTTTGAATAGATGTGAGTCTGTAAGAATGATTTATAGACACCTGGTCCATGTTGGGCACATCTGCGTGTAATCTAAAAGGTTTACAGTCGACGTAGGAAACTAAAAGTAGAGGCGGGGCAATAAATACTTGGAGGAGAAGCGGCCTTAAGCCTAATGTTGTTAGACCTACTGGCACAGAGGAAGGACGCGGAGGGAACATTAAGGGAAGGATGCGGATGGTGGAAGTTACGTACGAGATGGCAGTAGGCTTACGATGTAGTAGGGTAGAACAGAATGGCGTTGTAGACTAAATGTGGTGCTGAATCTAGGCTATGCGTCAAGAGGTAATTGCATCAGGAAAATGGATTAGGGATTTCTTCTGCCACTGGACTAGAGGGGTTGGGGTTTTCTCGAGGCCACCGCCTCTTCTGGATGTTATTGGTACAGATTCATCCGGCTCAAGCCTAGCCCGGCCTCCTTGTCTTCGGAAGGCCCATCCTCACCTTTCTCCTTTATACCGCCTGTTCCCTCGTCTCGCCCTATATAAGTAGACTTAAGCAGTTCATGTGACACACATTCTGCTGCTCTTATATTTCCTCGCCTACGTGAAGATAGAATATCGCATATGAGCAACAAGGATCATTATTACGAAGACCTCTTGACAGTTATTCTCAGTTATTCTCTTCATCGATCATGATGTTATAGTCTTATGATGTCATAAGATTCATAGAAGGTTCAGTCTACTTAGATCATAATTTTCTACCAATATCGTGTATGGAAGAGCTTGTCTTTGTTCTGAAATCTTAAAAGGACCTCAAGCCTCCGAACAATTTGCTTTATTTCGGTCTTAGTAAGGTAATCTAACGCTAACTAAAACCGAGACATATTTGCCTCTCTTCTCCAGGACCTGCAACTTTTTGCCACAGTTTAACAATTACTTGAGAAAGCCATCAACATTACTTTTTATTCTTAGAAATTTTAACGTTAGCGACGCTCATTGCGGAAAAATGTACCAGTCACAATGATGCCAGAGGAAGAGACAGAGACTAAGTCTTCCTAATTTTTATTTTTCACCTAATCTTCTTATCCGCTCGCCCAAGTCATGGAATATCCGCCCCTTCTTGCCTTGAATATTTTGAATATTGCCCTCCAAAGTCATGCTACCATCCACTTTCTATCAAATCCATCTGTCGACCTATGCATCGTATGGCACTGTAAAAGGGTGAAGATGTTCTTCTCAAGCCAATACGTAGACTAATTAGCTAAGATCATTCCATAGCAAGATGTACTCCTTACACTATTTCAGCAAAAGATCCTTCCCTTTAGAAAACCTCGATTGTCTTACTTTTCCTTATGAGGTTACAGACTTCAGTCACTAACAAAAGTCCTCACTACGACGGGCTGGAAAGCTAGTGCAAAAGAAAGCCTATGAGCAGGCTGAAGTCAAGAGGTAAGAGAAGGAAGGTTGGTGGTAAGAGTTGGTGTAATGGAAGGTATGAGCTATAAATGCAGCATAGTTGCTTTTGGAACAGTAATCTAGCTTTCCTAACGTGGACGGTGTAAGATGGTTTCACACGTCAACACTCCCACGTCGCGAAGGTAGTACTATCCTGAGCATCATTATACCGAAGCTTTTCATGATACCTTGTGTATCTCTGTGTGCTTCTGACAAAGTTTGGGGTTGAGTTCTAGCTATTATTTGGCCATCTTACTCCTTCTGTCTTCAAGACCTGCTCCATTCTATCCAACTGCTGTGTCTATGAAATGCTGGATGATCACCACTTATATTTCCAGTTTATGATGACTGTGATCTTTCCTTTACCTTTCTTATCTTATGGGTTAATGACCTTTTACCAAACACCACAATTAAAGTTACAAACATTGTGGAGACCTCAGTCTTCATAACATTCATGCAAAGATTATTTATAAGGACTTCATGTTTCGGAATGATAAAATTCAACATTGAATTTTAGTTAAGTCATCCCAATTACTGTACGGCGAAGCACTATTACATCTGTTACAGTAATTGCCATACAGGCTGAATCACTTGCCATGTTCCGCAGAGGAAGACGATCTTTAGTACCTGACTCTATTCTTGGTCTTATATCTAAATGATTATTTTTGGATCCTACCACTGTTACTTCCTCCCTCCACCATCATGATGTGTACGTCGTATGCATCCTCACAAGAGATGTTCCCATATCAAGTAAATGGCCAAGCCTTCACATCCAGCCTCCGTACTTGACACATACATGTAGCTTTCCGTATCTTTTACCTTCTAGTCATACTGCTGTTGCCACGATCATTACACCTACGAAACTAATCGAGTATGCCTGACCTGTTTGAACGTAAGTTCTCGCAACTCTATTTCTTTGCTTGTTAACCCTTGAGCTCTTCAGTTCTACTTCATACAAACATCATTGTCCTTCTTATCTCTTTCTCATAAAGTTAGCTTTACTTTCTCCCTGCACCTGTATTTTTTTTTCTCTAGCCTTCGCTTTACTCCAGTTGCATCTCTCTCCCTGAACACAGTCACAGTTGTCATACAGGAAACAGTGTCTTTACTCTCTCGAATGTGCAACATATATTCAGCTTTCATGCAGGGAAAATGTTCAGGTCGTCGGAGCGTGTCGGTGGTGGAGCGTATCTATATTCCCTTTCGTATTGTTAACAAACTTGAATAGCTTGTTTCCTGCATCCCAATATTAACCATACCCAATTGTCATGTGCTGGTAGACACTATCCAGTTTACCAGATGACCTGATATGTCATGCACTAGTCGTAACCAGCCTTATATTAGTTTAGCTAGGCTATACTGGTGGACTATATCCCAGTACCAGACGCTCTTATCTGTCATACACTGATGGTCATCATCCTTATATCAACATATTCAGGTTGTCAAGCAGTATTAGAAACCCTGGTTTTAGCTGATGAAGTTGTCGTGGACGGTTGAACAAGATCCTGGTACCAGTTTCTCCATGTAGCTCTACATGACTGAATGATATATCTAAATCAACCATCGTTATGGTTTCTCTCCCCGTTGGCAGGCAATCATTGGACTGCATCCTCATGTCAACTAACCCATGCTACTGTGTACTAAATTCTGGTTTCAACTGTTCCATGTTTCCATGTCCTGCTGGTTCATTCCCCTGGTGTCAGCCGATCTGAAATGTTATGATCCACGTCGTCACGCATTTCCAGATCACAAAATAGTGTTGCACAAAATTTCTTCCTGACGTGCAGAAAGTTGTGCACCAGTTTCGGTAGCCATTCTGAATTATTGACGACTCGTTAATCTTTACAAGACATGTCAGATATATACATATAGCTCTCTCTCTCTCTCTCTCTCTCTCTCTCTCTCTCTCTCTCTCTCTCTCTCTCTCTCTCTCTCTCTCTCTCTCTCTCTCTCTCTCTCTCTCTCTCTCTCTCTCTCTCTCTCTCTCTCTCTCCTTTGAACACATCACATATAATGGCAGACGTTTGTGGACATAAGGTGATCTTGAGAGTGAGGCCTCTGACATACAGCATGACTGCCAAACTCTCGCATGTTGACGTTTGTCTCAGCCTAAACTGCTTCAACCGCTGATAAACATCAGTGCAGAATGGGATTTAATCTGTTTTCATAAACAAGGATGAGACAGAGTTCTTTATATGCAAAAAAAAAATTGGTAGAGATAAAGGCCTCACTGATTTTTGACCCTGTATTTCTTATTCAGTGTGGTAGGGAGCCACAAAGAGCGTTTACCTTAAAGTTTGATAAAACCTCACCCAGAGCTGATGCTATGGTTTTGACTCTGTAAATAAACACAAGTAGATGATGTCACCTGTTAACACTGAAGCTGTTACCTCAGTCACTCCTCGAACAACTTGGTCGTTGATATTAACCTGAAACAAGAAAAGGAAAATACGAATATGTCAATTTCTTATCAAACCTCGAAAAAGTAGATTCGTATCAGATATGTGTAACTCTATTCCCAGTGGCCTGCCAACGGTGGTAATACATCTGGCTTATATAAAGAGAATTTCTGAGACTTAACTTTCCATTCAAGATTTAGAAGCCTGGAGACACTCTGACAATCCTAATTACGTTCAACGTACGGAGGATGTGGTAGCTTACTTATACACTAAAGTATTGCTCACCAGTCTATTGCAACCTAATGATTTTCTTTCCTACAAATATATATTTCATCACAATAAATGTTCCTCTTCCATAAAGCACTGACAACTTGGACATAGCTCGGATGTATGTTGCATCTGCCACAACAACATATATCCGTACGTGTATTGGTAAAATGCTTTCAAAGCTATTTTCTCTCATATTATTTTTTTTCTTTATGAATATCTCTCTACTAATTCTAAGACATCCAAATATTCTCTATATTCTAAGAAAATTGAGAAGCATATAAAAGCAAAACTTAAGAGTAGCTATGGTCTCAGTTGACGAGTATCGAAGCTAAAATCGTTGTTCGTTGATGGGAGCCATTGCTTATCACCCAGTACATAGCCTAGCCATGGTGGATGGACATCTTAATCTTTTCAAAACAAGATATCTTTACGATGTCCAGATGGTGGAACATATTTTGATAAAGAGGAAGCCGTCCTTGATTTACTTTTGTTTTTCGTCTTAATGGTGTAAGTTCCATGCATTCATTTTGCAGAAAAATGGCATCATTTGTAATGATCTGTCTTTGAGGTTCAGGTAAAGCCTCCAAGTCAGGTTATTCAGTTTGGGTTCTCATTGGGAATTAGGACCATTAAGTGTCTACTGATATGCAAAGATTATGTTTTGTCATTTGTTTCTTCCCAAAACATTACAGTATATTGCTTCCTGTAGAGTTCATCATACACCACACCCTTAGTAAGAGTCGGTTGCGATGCTATTTCTTCAGATGAAGACAAATATAACAAATGAATAATAGTGAATCAGAGCCTTCGAACAGCCATCTTAGACATTAAGCAAATACTGTTGAATTTTCAGGAAAAATAGAAAAAATTATCTTGTGCTTTTATAAATATGATGTATTCAAGCCTGCAACACAGATAAGTGTTTATAAGATATTTGTGAGTGATTGTGTATGCAGATGATTCGTCATTTATGAGATCACGCGTCCACCTGACCAACAACATATCGCTTCTCTCACCCTTTCAAGGATTCCTGTTGGTGATCCTCAGTGCAAACAGCCCCCCCAGTGTGAGGACCTCCAAATGGGCACTATAGGTATGCCAAAGCTCGCCCAGCAAGTGTGTGGTCATCCCTCTGGCCCGCCCCAGCAACAGCTTCTTTACAATTGTCTCATCGGAATCGGCTCCTGGTTCACTCCTTCGTCACCCATCAGGAACGCACACGTACAGCGATACACACGCACATGCTTTCATTTTCTTTACCAACATTCTCTTAGGAACATTAATTCAGGCCCATGTTTCTCCCTTAACCTTACACTGGTAAACGTGGCTTTTGTTTGGCTGTGTATAAGCTTCCTGGCCGAGGGGTGTGTCTGGGCTTTGTGTGAGAGCGTTTGTCCTCATATGTGTGACTTTGCCTGAGACGTAAAGTAATTCTCTGATTAGCCCTCAGTGTACTGGCTACGGTTTCTGACATCTTACATCTTTTTTCCTGTGCTCTGTTTACGTTATCCATTTTCACTTTGTTCTTTCTCCGTCAGCATTAATTTTCAAATGTCTCTGTTGTGCTCAGTTACTTCGATTCTTTCTTCCGTTGCGTCACAGTTTCATTCTTTTGTATTATTTGTACCTTATATCACATAATCGCGTTACCATAGCTGTTGTTTGCAAATATCGCTTTCTTCTCTTACCTCAGTCATTCTTTCTTTAGTATTGTTCATATATTGATATTGGTTTTATCTTGATATTTTGCGAATAACAATGATAACAATAATAAGATGATAGTAATTATAATAATGATGATTATGACAGAAATGAGAACAATACTGATTACACTAATGATAATAATAATGCCCGAAAACATAAAACACTATTCACAACTTGGACAAACAGACTTTTTTGTGATATCCGACCGCATTACATACCATAGTTCAATCCCCTGTATACCACGTTGCTCCAATTCACTTTATCATTTGCACGTCTCGTACCCTCCTGTGCATGTTCAGACACCAAACCTCAGCTTCTTTCGATCCATCATTCCATCCCCTCATTGGTTTCCCCATTTACCTTGTTCCCTTCATCTCTGACTAGTATACCATCTTAGTCATCCTCTCCGTATGTCCAAACCACTTCAGCACACCCTCTTCAGCTCTTTCATACATACGCTTCTTAGTACTACAACTCTCTATTATCCTATCAATCTCCTCACTCCAAGCAATGTCCTCAGAAATTTCATTTGCAACACCTCCATCTTCTTTTTCCTTTCTGGCTAATTCCTACGACTCGCATCCATAGAGTACCGAAGGGTCTACTATACCATCAAACATATTTAGTTTTGCCATTAAAGACAGTGACCTCTTTTTCCACATATTCCTCAGTGCACTTAGTGCCTTTGAACCCATAACCCACCCTATGGCTCACTACAGCTGCCACGGTTCCGTATCCATTCCCATGTATCTAAGACACTTCACTTCCTCCAAGTTCTCCCATTCAAACTCACACTCCAAATAATCTTCACTACTTAACCAAATAACTGTGCTTTTATTTGCAGAGAGAGAGAGAGAGAGAGAGAGAGAGAGGAGAGAGAGAAGAGAGAGAGAGAGAGAGAGAGAGAGAGAGAGAGAGAGAGAGATTCCTCAACATAGTTATTTGCGACTAAGAAAAATGTTACAAAATTATGTGTTGTTACTCGATACGCAAAAACTTTCTCTCCAGCTGTAAGTTCGCGTGCATTCTGATTCATCACATAGTAATGAAAATGTCTCAATACTTCATGTGAATTTTCAATATTAGGATTTTCTTTTTCAACACCAGACCCTCGAGTAAGATTTATCATATTGATGGTGTCTTTGATCATATTTTGATAAAGTACCATGTGTCACCTTGCCTATACCCATAGTGCACGATCTCTTCCATATACGTTCTATCTAATTCATCCATCTATCCCTCCCCTTCCATTCTACAGGATATACATCTTCTCCCCCCCCCCACCTCACTCTATTCCCAAGAACACCCGCTCCCCCTTGATCTATAAACTATCCCTGTACCGTCCACCATACACTATCCCTGTACCGTCCACCATACACTATCCCTGTACCGTCCACCATACACTATCCCTGTACCGTCCACCATACACTATCCCTGTACCATCCACCATACACTATCCCTGTACCGTCCACCATACACTATCCCTGTACCGTCCACCATACACTATCCCTGTAGCGTCCACCATACACTATCCCTGTACCGTCTACCATACACTATCCCTGTACCGTCCACCATACACTATCCCTGTACTGTCTACCACACACTATCCCTTTACCGTCGACCATATACTATCCGTGTACCACCCACCATACACTATCCCTGTACCGTCCACCATACACTATCCCTTTACCGTCGACCATATACTATCCGTGTACCACCCACCATACACTATCCCTGCGCCGTCTACCATGTACTATACGTCCCATGCAACATTCTGTTCCGCTCCCTCATGGTGGCTTTAACGCCATACATTTTCCCTTCTATCTCCTTTGTCACTTCCCTGACACTGAACCGCCTTTTGAACCTCTTGTTTTCATTCCACTACTCCATAATTCCTACTGCGTCATTTCACTTTTCTGCAGCTAAACCTCATTGTGTCCTTCCATTAGTCCAAACCTGAAGCCTCTTGTATCATTCCATTGCTCTACAACTAAACCCATTTTTGTCATTCCACTGTTTCACAGCTGAACTTTACCAAATTACTCCACAGTTTCATAACTGACCCCTATTGTGTCATTCCGCTGCCTTACAATAGACACAATTATGTGACACCTACCTCTCTTCGTTACTGCCACTCCTGCCTAGATTAGCACATCACACCATTGTTTCAGCCATCCTGGCCTAGAACAGCACATCACACCATTGGCTCACAATAACGCAAAATTTCGCTACTCCTCTGGTTCAGTATTATCTGACCTACTAAACAAATAATGAAACATCCATTCACTGTTCTCTTGATATACTAGAAACACTGAACGCTTCTCCTGTTTCCTCAAGTGTCTTGACTGATGTCAGATTCTTTGTAAATGTACTGAGTAATGAAAGGAAAAATACATAAGCTTGAATTAAGACTCCACACTGTGTGGGTTCTACCCTGCAATTAAAATATTCACTTTAATGTATGATTTACTGGTGTTCCCATCCTTGACGCATGATGAGGCGTCCAAAATATCAAGTATATTTCAATCTTTTCCACAGTTTCTACCTTCTCCCAGTACGACTGGAAACGTCTACAGGAAGAAAGAAATAACGTCTGACGTTGAGGATGCATTAGCCTGCAGTCGTAACAAGCCCGGAGAGCATACTTGGTCCTCCTAAGATTAGATTCCGAGTCTTGGATATAATGGCGGTCCACCGAACCAAGGCTTTTCCTATTGCACTCTTCCCTAATGGAGGTGATATATGACAGTGCGGTCAGCTGCTCTGTTGTTCAGTATGTTCTTCACATTCCCCTAATGGTTTCCTCTAGTTCATACGGACATGGGGCCAAGCTGACCCACCGACGATCGGTTCTCTGGGTCTTTTTTCAGTTAATCTATTCATTTACTGCTGGGATCTTGATTAGGTGCTTCACCAACACACAGTAGGATACAGACACTACTCTTGCTACAGACAAGTCTACTTGAATATTATAAGGCCTTTTTAGAAGGTCGTCTCCACCGTTCAACACCACACTCCAAGTCATAAGTCTGCTGTAGACCAAATTATTTTCAAAATTATTTAAAATTATTTAAAAGTGGGAAAGTGTAAGTACCAGACTGAAATAACTACTTGGAATTTTAAATTCCTGTGACTTTATAAGTTTAACTTTCCACGACAGACATATATGCATATATCTAGAAAAACACACGCGATATCATTTTCTTGTAAACTATTTCCAATTATCTTATTATTCTTTCAACACGACACATGTCACATGATTACCATCATTCACTCCAAAATTGCTTAGTTTCGGATTTTTTAATCCATTATCAAGTGATTTATAGAACAGTTCAGGCTACATGTTTCACAGGATAAATCACAAAACACAGAGTTGCCATGTTTACACTACAAGCGATTTGTGACCGCTAACAACACACAGCCTTCCTTCCCCGGTCACCTGGGAACTAAGGTCGATACCCTGCCATCAGTTAGGTCAAAGGTAATGAGAGGGGGAGGGGGTTCATTACAAGTGTCAGGTTCTCTTCTTCCGTCATGAATCATTAGACTGTCCCACATTAACTTGACTTTTGATAAAGGCGAACATATCCCAGCTAAAATCTACATCGAGTATTTAAAGTTTTCTTGTATTCTCAGAACTTAGTCAAATTCTTATACTATTTGTCATTTGGTTCCTAGTTGGAGATTGCAGTTGTTCCAGACGATGTCCTTCTGGGCCGTCCCTGCAAATGGGATGTCACTCTGCTTGACAATATCGTTGTTGTGTGACCAATGTAACTGTTATCAGAACGGAGCAAACAAACTCCGGCAATACACGGTAGAGAACACAGGTCTCCCTCAGTATGGCAGAGTCCTCAGTAAGATTGTTCTTCACGACCATATATGATATCATCGGACTTTGGTAACAAGTATCATAACTGATCTTGTCCTCTAGATTGATTGCTTGGCAATATCTTCCTACGGTATCTTTAAGTACTTACTCATCTTTCTCATAAGCAGGTGACTTGATGTTCTGTATTTCTCATGGGAGTAGGACGTATATACGTTTGTTGACCTTATCGTCAATATCGGTAGTTCTGTAACCACTATCTGTTTCGATTTGTTTGTCCTGTTTATCTCTTGGTGTAGATGACGCCGAAGGAAACAATTTTACAGTTCCCATCGAAGGTGCGGATAAATATTCGGCTTTACATTCAAGACTGACGTTATTTGCGCGTCAAAAAATATAAAATTCTCCGGTTATTCCTTTTCTGTTTGTGATCTTTGTAGTCAGACGCAGCTTGGAAAGAACTATCTTAACTAAGGAAATACTACTGTCCTCAGAGTGTCAAAATCGTGGCAGGAACCATGTTACATTCTTCTTGTCAGTACTGGCTGTCTGTATTCCTTTGAATTCCTATTGCATTCTTTCAGAACCTGCTCAACAGTTTGGGAGATAGCAAAAGGTAACCAATTATTTAGGATATACTGCTTTTGCCCTAAACTTTTCAGACACCATCAAGTCTTTTTCTGTGAGCTCAAAGTAAAGAGTCTCGCTTGGTCGTATCACATGTAACACCCAGAATCTTGTAGTATGACTGTACACAAAAGATGCATCTATTCTTATCAATGGTACAACTGCGTGTCTTTTTAGAAGGCCCTACGTCAAATTCAAAAGCCGTGCTTGAATATCTATACAACGCAATCCGTCAAATGAACCTTACAAAATAAAATTCAGTGGAACATGCATTGTTATGTGGCGCTAATATCAACCTTTTCTAGCAAACATATCATAGCTAACAGCATTGTGTAAATGTTGAATGATTTGCTTCTTAAAACACACCGTTCTATGCACTAAAAAACAGCCATTAGCAAACCAGCTTGATACTGTTTATACCCATTGCTGATCATCTACTAGAAAAGCAAAAAAGAAATCAACCGTATCATTAACAATTAGCTGTATAAGACTCAATCTTAGTTTATGAATCAAAATGTCAGCAAGGAGACTGTGAGCTCCTCACCGGTATGATTTACGTAGGAAGCACAGCTTATGCACTATCTACATGACTTATACTACACCTACATGAAGGTTCCACCAAACTCCATATTACTATATAGCATAACATTACCTTCACACAAGAGAACTGTAAATTCTACAAGCCACATGTCACCACCACATCACGGAAGCATTAATTCTAAGAAAGAGCAAACTAAAATGAACAACCACAACACGTGCAACGACAGAATCCTACAAATACATGCTCCAGAACCACACTACAGCCAATGAGCACACAGCCCAAATTGCACTTCCTTAAGCAAGTATCATCCCGCCCTACCGGACTAACCGCAATCATTCACACTCTCTCCACTGACCTCTCTATATGCTACTAAAAATTATTTCATGAATTCACATATGAAAGTCGACACAACCTTCGGATGTATCGTACAAAACCCCCGAGTCCATGTAAAAAAGAAAGAAAAAAGAGAAATTAAAGAAAAAGAGAAAATAAGAAAAAAATTGAAAAAGTTATCTGTTCATTAAACCAGAATGAAATATATATATATATATATATATATATATATATATATATATATATATATATATATATATATATATATATATATATATATATATATATTTGAAGGGAAAAAATGCAAATGAGTGGGAGATGTATAAAAGAAAGAGGCCCGAGGTCAAGAGAAAGGTGCAAGTGGTGAAAAAGAAGGCAAATAAGAGTTGGGGTGAGAGAGTATCATTAAATTTTAGGGAGAATAAAAAGATCTTTGGGAAGGAGGTAAATAATGTGCGTAAGACAAGGGAGCAAATTGGGAACTTCAGTAAAGGGGGCTAATGGGGAGGTGATAACAAGTAGTGGTGATGTGAGAAGCAGATGGAGTGAGTATTTTGAAGGATTGTTGAATGTGTTTGATGATAGAGTGGCAGATATAGGGTGTTTTGGTCGAGGTGGTGCGCAGAGTGAGAGGGTTAGGGAAAATGATTTGGTAAAGAGGGAAGAGGTAGTAAAAGCTTTGTGGAAGATGAAAGCCGTCAAGGCAGCGGGTTTGGATGGTATTGCAGTGGAATTTATTAAAAAAGGGGGTGACTATATTGTTGACTGGTTCGTAAGATTATTTAATGTATGTATGACTCATGGTGAGGTGCCTGAGGATTGGCGGAATGCGTGCATAGTGCCATTGTACAAAGGCAAAGGGGATAAGAGTGAGTGCTGAAATTACAGAAGTATAAGTTTGTTGAGAATCCCTAGTAAATTATATTGGAGGGTATTGATTGAGAGGTAACTTAGTGCCTTTGAACCCATAACCCACCCTATGGCGCACTACAGCTCCCAGGGTTCCGTATCCATTCCCATGTATCTAAGACACTTCACTTCCTCCAAGTTCTCCCATTCAAACTCACACTCCAAATAATCTTCATTACTTAACCAAATAACTATGCTTTTATTTGCAGAGAGAGAGAGAGAGAGAGAGAGAGAGAGAGAGAGAGAGAGGGAGAGAGATTCCTCAACATAGTTATTTGCGACTAAGAAAAATGTTACAAAATTATGTGTTGTTACTCGATACGCAAAAACTTTCTCTCCAGCTGTAAGTTCGCGTGCATTCTGATTCATCACATAGTAATGAAAATGTCTCAATACTTCATGTGAATTTTCAATATTTAGGATTTTCTTTTTCAACACCAGACCCTCGAGTAAGATTTATCATATTGATGGTGTCTTTGATCATATTTTGATAAAGTACCATGTGTCACCTTGCCTATACCCATAGTGCACGATCTCTTCCATATACGTTCTATCTAATTCATCCATCTATCCCTCCCCTTCCATTCTACAGGATATACATCTTCCTCCCCCCCCCCACCTCGCCCCATTCCCAAGAACACCCGCTCCCCCTTGATCTATAAACTATCCCTGTACCGTCCACCATACACTATCCCTGTACCGTCCACCATACACTATCCCTGTACCGTTCACCATACACTATCCCTGTACCGTCCACTATATACTATCCCTGTACCGTCCACCATACACTATCCCTGTACCGTCCACCATATACTATCCCTGTACCGTCCACCATACACTATCCCTGTACCGTCCACCATACACTATCCCTGTACCGTCCACCATATACTATCCCTGTACCGTCCACCATACACTATCCCTGTACCGTCCACCATACACTATCCCTGTACCGTCCACCATATACTATCCCTGTACCGTCCACCATACACTATCCCTGTACCGTCCACCATACACTATCCCTGTACCGTCCACCATACACTATCCCTGTACCGTCCACCATACACTATCCCTGTACCGTCCACCATACACTATCCCTGTACCGTCCACCATACACTATCCCTGTACCGTCCACCATACACTATCCCTGTACCGTCCACCATACACTATCCCTGTACCGTCCACCATACACTATCCCTGTACCGTCCACCATACACTATCCCTGTACCGTCTACCATACACTATCCCTGTACCGTCGACCATATACTATCCGTGTACCACCCACCATACACTATCCCTGTACCGTCCACCATACACTATCCCTGTACCGTCCACCATACACTATCCCTGTACCGTCCACCAAACACTATCCCTGTACCGTCTACCATACACTATCCCTGTACCGTCGACCATATACTATCCGTGTACCACCCACCATACACTATCCCTGTACCGTCCACCATACACTATCCCTGTACCGTCTACCATACACTATCCCTTTACCGTCGACCATATACTATCCGTGTACCACCCACCATACACTATCCCTGTACCGTCCACCATACACTATCCCTTTACCGTCGACCATATACTATCCGTGTACCACCCACCATACACTATCCCTGCGCCGTCTACCATGTACTATACGTCCCATGCAACATTCTGTTCCGCTCCCTCATGGTGGCTTTAACGCCATACATTTTCCTTCCTATCTCCTTTGTCACTTCCCTGACATTGAGCCGCCTTTTGAACCTCTTGTTTTCCATTCCGCTACTCCATAATTCCTACTGCGTCATTTCACTTTTCTGCAGCTAAACCTCATTGTGTCCTTCCATTAGTCCAAACCTGAAGCCTCTTGTATCATTCCATTGCTCTACAACTAAACCCATTTTTGTCATTCCACTGTTTCACAGCTGAACTTTACCAAATTATTCCACAGTTTCATAACTGACCCCTATTGTGTCATTCCGCTGCCTTACAATAGACATAATTATGTGACACCTACCTCTCTTCGTTACTGCCACTCCTGCCTAGATTAGCACATCACACCATTGTTTCAGCCATCCTGGCCTAGAACAGCACATCACACCATTGGCTCACAATAACGCAAAATTTCGCTACTCCTCTGGTTCAGTATTATCTGACCTACTAAACAAATAATGAAACATCCATTCACTGTTCTCTTGATATACTAGAAACACTGAACGCTTCTCCTGTTTCCTCAAGTGTCTTGACTGATGTCAGATTCTTTGTAAATGTACTGAGTAATGAAAGGAAAAATACATAAGCTTGAATTAAGACTCAACACTGTGTGGGTTCTACCCTGCAATTAAAATATTTACTTTAATGTATGATTTACTGGTGTTCCCATCCTTGACGCATGATGAGGCGTCCAAAATATCAAGTATATTTCAATCATTTCCACAGTTTCTACCTTCTCCCAGTACGACGGAAAACGTCTACAGGAAGAAAGAAAAAGCGTCTGACGTTGAGGATGCATTAGCCTGCAGTCGTAACAAGCCCGGAGAGCATACTTGGTCCTCCTAAGATTAGATTCCGAGTCTTGGATATAATGGCGGTCCACCGAACCAAGGCTTTTCCTATTGCACTCTTCCCTAATGGAGGTGATATATGACGGTGCGGTCAGCTGCTCTGTTGTTCAGTATGTTCCTCACATTCCCCTAATGGTTTCCTCTAGTTCATATGGACATGGGGCCAAGCTGACCCACCGATGATCGGTTCTCTGGGTCTTTTTTCAGTTAATCTATTCATTTACTGCTGAGATCTTGATTAGGTGCTTCACCACCACACAGTAGGATACAGACACTACTCTTGCTACAGACAAGTCTACTTGAATATTATAAGGCCTTTTTAAAAGGTCGTCTCCACCGTTCAACACCACACTCCAAGTCATAAGTCTGCTGTAGACCAAATTATTTTCAAAATTATTTAAAATTATTTAAAAGTGGGAAAGTGTAAGTACCAGACTGAAATAACTACTTGGAATTTTAAATTCCTGTGACTTTATAAGTTTAACTTTCCACGACAGACATATATGCATATATCTAGAAAAACACACGCGATATCATTTTCTTGTAAACTATTTCCAATTATCTTATTATTCTTTCAACACGACACATTTCACATGATTACCATCATTCACTCCAAAATTGCTTAGTTTCGGATTTTTTAATCCATTATCAAGTGATTTATAGAACAGTTCAGGCTACATGTTTCACAGGATAAATCACAAAACACAGAGTTGCCATGTTTACACTACAAGCGATTTGTGACCGCTAACAACACACAGCCTTCCTTCCCCGGTCACCTGGGAACTAAGGTCGATACCCTGCCATCAGTTAGGTCAAAGGTAATGAGAGGGGGGGAGGGGGTTCATTACAAGTGTCAGGTACTCTTCTTCCGTCATGAATCATTAGAAGGTCCCACATTAACTTGACTTTTGATAAAGGCGAACATATCCCAGCTAAAATCTACATCGAGTATTTAAAGTTTTCTTGTATTCTCAGAACTTAGTCAAATTCTTATACTATTTGTCATTTGGTTCCTAGTTGGAGATTGCAGTTGTTCCAGACGATGTCCTTCTGGGCCGTCCCTGCAAATGGGATGTCACTCTGCTTGACAATATCGTTGTTGTGTGACCAATGTAACTGTTATCAGAACGGAGCAAACAAACTCCGGCAATACACGGTAGAGAACACAGGTCTCCCTCAGTATGGCAGAGTCCTCAGTAAGATTGTTCTTCACGACCATATATGATATCATCGGACTTTGGTAACAAGTATCATAACTGATCTTGTCCTCTACATTGATTGCTTGGCAATATCTTCCTACGGTATCTTTAAGTACTTACTCATCTTTCTCATAAGCAGGTGACTTGATGTTCTGTATTTCTCATGGGAGTGGGACGTATATACGTTTGTTGACCTTATCGTCAATATTGGTAGTTCTGTAACCACTATCTGTTTCGATTTGTTTGTCCTGTTTATCTCTTGGTGTAGATGACGCCGAAGGAAACAATTTTACAGTTCCCATCGAAGGTGCGGATAAATATTCGGCTTTACATTCAAGACTGACGTTATTTGCGCGTCAAAAAATATAAAATTCTCCGGTTATTCCTTTTCTGTTTGTGATCTTTGTAGTCAGACGCAGCTTGGAAAGAACTATCTTAACTAAGGAAATACTACTGTCCTCAGAGTGTCAAAATCGTGGCAGGAACCATGTTACATTCTTCTTGTCAGTACTGCCTGTCTGCATTCCTTTGAATTCCTATTGCATTCTTTCAGAACCTGCTCAACAGTTTTGGAGATAGCAAAAGGTGACCCAATTATTTAAGATATACTGCTTTTGCCCTAAACTTTTCAGACACCATCAAGTCTTTTTCTGTGAGCTCAAAGTAAAGAGTCTCGCTTGGTCGTATCACATGTAACACCCAGAATCTTGTAGTATGACTGTACACAAAAGATGAATCTATTCTCATCAATGGTACAACTACGTGTCTTTTTAGAAGGCCCTACGTCAAATTCAAAAGCCGTGCTTGAATATCTATACAACGCAATCCGTCAAATGCACCTTACAAAATAAAATTCAGTGGAACATGCATTGTTAGGTGGCGCTAATATCAACCTTTTCTAGCAAACATATCATAGCTAACAGCATTGTGTTAATGTTGAATGATTTGCTTCTTAAAACACACCGTTCTATGCACTAAAAAACAGCCATTAGCAAACCAACTTGATACTGTTTATACCCATTGCTGATCATCTACTAGAAAAGCAAAAAAGAAATCAACCGTATCATTAACAATTAGCTGTATAAGACTCCATCTTAGTTTATGAATCAAAATGTCAGCAAGGAGACTGTGAGCTCCTCACCGGTATGATTTACGTAGGAAGCACAGCTTATGCACTATCTACATGACTTATACTACACCTACATGAAGGTTCCACCAAACTCCATATTACTATATAGCATAACATTACCTTCACACAAGAGAACTGTAAATTCTACAAGCCACATGTCACCACCACATCACCGAAGCATTAATTCTAAGAAAGAGCAAACTAAAATGAACAACCACAACACGTGCAACGACAGAATCCTACAAATACATGCTCCAGAACCACACTACAGCCAATGAGCACACAGCCCAAATTGCACTTCCTTAAGCAAGTATCATCCCGCCCTACCGGACTAACCGCAATCATTCACACTCTCTCCACTGACCTCTCTATATGCTACTAAAAATTATTTCATGAACTCACATATAAAAGTCGACACAACCTTCGGATGTATCGTACAAAACCCCCGAGTCCATGTAAAAAAGAAAGAAAAAAGAGAAATTAAAGAAAAAGAGAAAATAAGAAAAAAATTGAAAAAAGTTATCTGTTCATTAAACCAGAATGTATATATATATATATATATATATATATATATATATATATATATATATATATATATATATATATATATATATATATATATATATATATATATATATATATATATTTGAAGGGAAAAAATGCAAATGAGTGGGAGATGTATAAAAGAAAGAGGCCCGAGGTCAAGAGAAAGGTGCAAGTGGTGAAAAAGAAGGCAAATAAGAGTTGGGGTGAGAGAGTATCATTAAATTTTTAGGGAGAATAAAAAGATCTTTGGGAAGGAGGTAAATAATGTGCGTAAGACAAGGGAGCAAATTGGGAACTTCAGTAAAGGGGGCTAATGGGGAGGTGATAACAAGTAGTGGTGATGTGAGAAGCAGATGGAGTGAGTATTTTGAAGGACTGTTGAATGTGTTTGATGATAGAGTGGCAGATATAGGGTGTTTTGGTCGAGGTGGTGCGCAGAGTGAGAGGGTTAGGGAAAATGATTTGGTAAAGAGGGAAGAGGTAGTAAAAGCTTTGTGGAAGATGAAAGCCGTCAAGGCAGCGGGTTTGGATGGTATTGCAGTGGAATTTATTAAAAAAGGGGGTGACTATATTGTTGACTGGTTGGTAAGGTTATTTAATGTATGTATGATTCATGGTGAGGTGCCTGAGGATTGGCGGAATGCTTGCATAGTGCCATTGTACAAAGGCAAAGGGGATAAGACTGAGTGCTCAAATTACAGAAGTATAAGTTTGTTGAGAATCCCTAGTAAATTATATTGGAGGGTATTGATTGAGAGGGTGAAGGCATGTACAGAGCATCAGATTGGGGAAGAGCAGTGTGGTTTCATAAGCAGTAGGGGATGTGTGGATCAGGTGTTTGTTTTGAAGAATGTATGTGAGAAATACTTAGAAAAGCAAATGGATCTCTATGTAATATTTATGGATCTCGAGAAGGCATATGATAGAGTTGATAGAGATGCTCTGTGGAAGGTATTGAGAATATATGGTGTGGGAGGCAAGTTGTTAGAAGCAGTGAAAAGTTTTTATCGAGGATGTAAGGCATGTGTACGTGTAGGAAGAGAGGAAAGAGATTGGTTCTCAGTGAATGTAGGTTTGCGGCAGGGGTGTGTGATGTCTCCATGGTTGTTTAATTTGTTTATGGATGGGGTTGCTAGGGAGGTGAATGCAAGAGTTTTGGAAAGAGGGGAAAGTATGAAGTCTGTTGGGGATGAGAGAGCTTGGGAAGTGAGTCAGTTGTTGTTCGCTGATGATACAGCGCTGGTGGCTGATTCATGTGAGAAACTGCAGAAGCTGGTGACTGAGTTTGGTAAAGTGTGTGAAAGAAGAAAGTTAAGAGTAAATGTGAATAAGAGCAAGGTTATTAGGTACAGTAGGGTTGGGGGTCAATTCAATTGGGAGGTGAGTTTGAATGGAGAGAAACTGGAGGAAGTGAGGTGTTTTGGATGTCTGGGAGTGGATCTGGCAGCGGATGGAACCATGGAAGCGGAAGTGGATCATAGGGTGGGGGAGGGGACGAAGATTCTGGGAGCCTTGAAGAATGTGTGGAAGTCGAGAACATTATCTCGGAAAGCAAAAATGGGTATGTTTGAAGGAATAGTGGTTCCAACAATGTTGTATGGTTGCGAGGCGTGGACTATGGATAGATTTGTGCGCAGGAGGATGGATGTGCTGGAAATGAGATGTTTGAGGACAATGTGTGGTGTGAGGTGGTTTGATCGAGAAAGTAACGTAAGGGTAAGAGAGATGTGTGGAAATAAAAAGAGCGTCGTTGAGAGAGCAGAAGAGGGTGTTTTGAAATGGTTTGGTCACATGGAGAGAATGAGTGAGGAAAGATTGACGAAGAGGATGTATGTGTCGGAGGTGGAGGGAACGAGGAGAAGAGGGAGACCAAATTGGAGGTGGCAAGATGGAGTGAAAAAGATTTTGTGTGATCGGGGCCTGAATATATATATATATATATATATATATATATATATATATATATATATATATATATATATATATATATATATTTTTTCATACTATTCACCATTTCCCGCCTCAGCGAGGTAGCGTTATGAACAGAGGACTAGGCCTCTGAGGAAACATCCTCACCCTGCCCCCTTCTCTGTTCCTTCCTTTGCAAAATTAAAAAAAAAAAAAAAGAAAAAAAAATGAGAGGGGAAGATTTCCAGCCCCCCGCTCCCTTCCCTTTTAGTCGCCTCCTACGACACGCAGGGAATACGTGGGAAGTATTCTTTCTTCCCTATCCCTAGGGATTATATATATATATATATATATATATATATATATATATTTTTTTTTTATTTTTTTATTATACTTTGTCGCTGTCTCCCGCGTTTGCGAGGTAGCGCAAGGAAACAGACGAAAGAAATGGCCCAACCCCGCCATACACATGTATATACATACGTCCACACACGCAAATATACATACCTACACAGCTTTCCATGGTTTACCCCAGACGCTTCACATGCCTTAATTCACTCCACTGACAGCACGTTAACCCCGGTATACCACAACGCTCCAATTCACTCTATTCCTTGCCCTCCTTTCACCCTCCTGCATGTTCAGGCCCCGATCACACAAAATCTTTTTCACTCCATCTTTCCACCTCCAATTTGGTCTCCCTCTTCTCCTCGTTCCCTCCACCTCCGACACATATATCCTCTTGGTCAATCTTTCCTCACTCATTCTCTCCATGTGCCCAAACCACTTCAAAACACCCTCTTCTGCTCTCTCAACCACGCTCTTTTTATTTCCACACATCTCTCTTACCCTTACGTTACTCACTCGATCAAACCACCTCACACCACACATTGTCCTCTAACATCTCATTTCCAGCAAATCCATCCTCCTGCGCACAACTCTATCCATAGCCCACGCCTCGCAACCATACAACATTGTTGGAACCACTATTCCTTCAAACATACCCATTTTTGCTTTCCGAGATAATGTTCTCGACTTCCACACATTCTTCAAGGCCCCCAGAATTTTCGCCCCCTCCCCCACCCTATGATCCACTTCCGCTTCCATGGTTCCATCCGCTGCCAGATCCACTCCCAGATATCTAAAACACTTCACTTCCTCCAGTTTTTCTCCATTCAAACTCACCTCCCAATTGACTTGACCCTCAACCCTACTGTACCTAATAACCTTGCTCTTATTCACATTTACTCTTAACTTTCTTCTTCCACACACTTTACCAAACTCAGTCACCAGCTTCTGCAGTTTCTCACATGAATCAGCCACCAGTGCTGTATCATCAGCGAACAACAACTGACTAACTTCCCAAGCTCTCTCATCCACAACAGACTGCATACTCGCCCCTCTTTCCAAAACTCTTGCAATCACCTCCCTAACAACCCCATCCATAAACAAATAAAACAACCATGGAGACATCACACACCCCTGCCGCAAACCTACATTTACTGAGAACCAATCATTTTTACTCTTAACATTTACTCTTAACTTTCTTCTTCCACACACTTTACCAAACTCAGTCACCAGCTTCTGCAGTTTCTCACATGAATCAGCCACCAGCGCTGTATCATCAGCGAACAACAACTGACTCACTTCCCAAGCTCTCTCATCCCCAACAGACTTGCCCCTCTTTCCAAAACTCTTGCATTTACCTCCCTAACAACCCCATCCATAAACAAATTAAACAACAATGGAGACTTCACACACCCCTGCCGCAAACCTACATTCACTGAGAACCAATCACTTTCCTCTCTTCCCACACGTACACATACCTTACATCCTCGATAAAAACTTTTCACTGCTTCTAACAACTTTCCTCCCACACCATATATTCTTAATACCTTCCACAGAGCATCTCTATCAACTCTATCATATGCCTTCTCCAGATCCATAAATGCTACATACAAATCCATTTGCTTTTCTAAGTATTTCTCACATACATTCTTCAAAGCAAACACCTGATCCACACATCCTCTACCACTTCTGAAACCACACTGCTCTTCCCCAATCTGATGCTCTGTACATGCCTTCACCCTCTCAATCAATACCCTCCCATATAATTTACCAGGAATACTCAACAAACTTATACCTCTGTAATTTGAGCACTCACTCTTATCCCCTTTGCCTTTGTACAATAGCACTATGCACGCATTCCGCCAATCCTAAGGCACCTCACCATGAGTCATACATACATTAAATAACCTTACCAACCAGTCAACAATACAGTCACCCCCTTTTTTAATAAATTCCACTGCAATACCATCCAAACCTGCTGCCTTGCCGGCTTTCATCTTCCGCAAAGCTTTCACTACCTCTTCTCTGTTTACCAAATCATTTTCCCTAACCCTCTCACTTTGCACACCACCTCGACCAAAACACCCTATATCTGCCACTCTATCATCAAACACATTCAACAAACCTTCAAAATACTCACTCCATCTCCTTCTCACATCACCACTACTGGTTATCACATCCCCATTTGCGTCCTTCACTGAAGTTCCCATTTGCTCCCTTGTCTTACGCACTTTATTTACCTCCTTCCAGAACATCTTTTTATTCTCCCTAAAATTTAATGATATTCTCTCACCCCAACTCTCATTTGCCCTCTTTTTCACCTCTTGCACCTTTCTCTTGACCTCCTGCCTCTTTCTTTTATACATCTCCCACTCAATTGCATTTTTTCCCTGCATTATCGTCCAAATGTCTCTCTCTTCTCTTTCACTAATAATCTTAGTTCTTCATCCCACCACTCACTACCCTTTCTAATCAACCCACCTCCCACTCTTCTCAGGCCACAAGCATCTTTTGCGCAATCCATCACTGATTCCCTAAATGCATCCCACTTCTCCTCCACTCCCCTTACTTCCATTGTTCTCACCTTTTTCCATTTTGTATATATATATATATATATATATATATATATATATATATATATATATATATATATATATATATATTATCCCTGGGGATAGGGGAGAAAGAATACTTCCCACGTATTCCCTGCGTGTCGTAGAAGGCGACTAAAAGGGAAGGGAGCGGGGGGCTGGAAATCCTCCCCTCTCGTTTTTTTTTTTTTTTTTTTTTTTTTTTTCAAAAGAAGGAACAGAGAAGAGGTCCAGGTGAGGATATTCCCTCAAAGGCCCAGTCCTCTGTTCTTAACGCTACCTCGCTATCGCGGGAAATAGCGAATAGTATGAAAAAAAAAAAAAAATATATATATATATATATATATATATATATATATATATATATATATATATATATACATATTTGTTTATTTGTTTATGGATGGGGTTGTTAGGTAGGTGAATGCAAGAGTTTTGGAAAGAGGTGCAAGTATGAAGTCTGTTGGGGAGGAGAGAGCTTGGGAAGTGAGTCAGTTGTTGTTCGCTGATGATACAGTGCTGGTGGCTGATTCATGTGAGAAACTACAGAAGCTGGTGACAGAGTTTGGTAAAGTGTGTGAAAGAAGAAAGTTAAGAGTAAATGTGAATAAGAGCAAGGTATTTAGGTACAGTAGGGTTGAGGGTCAAGTCAATTGGGATGTAAGTTTGAATAGAGAAAAACTGGAGGAAGTAAAGTGTTTTAGATATCTGGGAGTGGATCTGGCAGCGGATGGAGCCATGGAAGCGGAAGTGGATCATAGGGTGGGGGAGGGGGCTAAAATCCTGGGAGCCTTGAAGAATGTGTGGAAGTCGAGAACATTATCTCGGAAAGCAAAAATGGGTATGTTTGAAGGAATAGTGGTTCCAACAATGTTGTATGGTTGCGAGGCGTGGACTATGGATAGAGTTGTGCGCAGGAGGATGGATGTGCTGGAAATGAGATGTTTGAGGACAATGTGTGGTGTGAGGTGGTTTGATCGAGTAAGTAACGTAAGGGTAAGACAGATGTGTCGAAATAAAAAGAGCGTGGTTGAGAGAGCAGAAGAGGGTGTTTTGAAATGTTTTGGGCACATGGAGAGAATGAATGAGGAAAGATTGACCAAGAGGATATATGTGTCGGAGGTGGAGGGAACGAGGAGAAGTGGGAGACCAAATTGGAGGTGGAAAGATGGAGTGAAAAAGATTTTGTGTGATCGGGGCCTGAACATGCAGGAGGGTGAAAGGAGGGCAAGGAATAGAGTGAATTGGATCGATGTGGTATACCGAGGTTGACGTGCTGTCAGTGGATTGAATCAGGGCATGTGAAGCGTCTGGGGCACACCATGGAAAGCTGTGTAGGTATGTATATTTGCGTGTGTGAACGTATGTATATGCATGTGTATGGGGGTGGGTTGGGCCATTTCTTTCGTCTGTTTC
Source organism: Panulirus ornatus (assembly GCF_036320965.1). Classification (NCBI taxonomy): domain Eukaryota; kingdom Metazoa; phylum Arthropoda; class Malacostraca; order Decapoda; family Palinuridae; genus Panulirus; species Panulirus ornatus. The sequence continues at coordinate 22,398,074 of NC_092237.1, read as the reverse complement.
CTTGCGCTAACTCGCAAACGCGGGAGACAGCGACAAAGCAAAAAAAAAAGAAAAAAAAATATATAAATATATATATATATATATATATATATATATATATATATATATATATATATATATATATATATATATATATATATATATATATATATATATATAATATATATATATATATATATATTTGTGTAAATAAATTAAACATTTCCTTTCCATAGCCAGAGGTTGAACCATTATGTGACATTCATTTTTTCATTTCATTTCAAGCTAGAAGTTTCAGTTTTCTAAATTGTTTCTTACATTTTTCACATGTATATGTATGTATGTGTGTGTGTGTGTGTGTGTGTATATGTGCGTGTGTGTGTGTGTGTGTGTGTGTGTGTGTGTGTGTCTGTGTATATATATGTATATTATCTCTGGGGATAGGGGTGAAAGAATACTTCCCACGCATTCCTCACGTGTCGTAGAAAGCGACTAGAGGGGACGGGAGCGGGGGGCCAGAAATCCTCCCCTCCTTGTATTTTTTTTTAACTTTCTAAAATGGGAAACAGAAGAAGGAGTCACGCGGGGAGTGCTCATCCTCCTCGAAGGCTCAAATTGGGGTGCCTAAATGTGTGTGGATGTAACCAAGATGTGAAAAAAGGAGAGATAGGTAGTATGTTTGAGGAAAGGAACCTGGATGTTTTGCTGTGAGTGAAACGAAGCTCAAGGGTAAAGGGGAAGAGTGGTTTGGGAATGTCTTGGGAGTAAAGTCAGGGGTTAGTGAGAGGACAAGAGCAAGGGAAGGAGTAGCAGTACTCCTGAACAGGAGTTGTGGAAGTATGTGATAAAATGTGAGAAAGTAAATTCTCGATTAATATGGGTAAAACTGAAAGTTGATGGAGAGAGATGGGTGATTATTGGTGCATATGCACCTGGGCATGAGAAGAAAGATCATGAGAGGCAAGTGTTTTGGGAGCAGCTGAATGAGTGTGTTAGTGGTTTTGATGCACGAGACCGGGTTATAGTGCTGGGTGATTTGAATGCAAAGGTGAGTAATGTGGCAGTTGAGGGAATAATTGGTATACATGGGGTGTTCAGTGTTTTAAATGGAAATGGTGAAGAGCTTGTAGATTTATGTGCTGAAAAAGGACTGATGATTGGGAATACCTGGTTTAAAAAGCGAGATATACATAAGTATACTTATGTAAGTAGGAGAGATGGCCACAGAGCGTTATTGGATTACGTGTTAATTGACAGGCGCGCGAAAAAGAGACTTTTGGATGTTAATGTGCTGAGAGGTGCAACTGGAGGGATGTCTGATCATTATCTTGTGGAGGCTAAGGTGAAGATTTGTATGGGTTTTCAGAAAAGAAGAGTGAATGTTGGGGTGAAGAGGGTGGTGAGAGTAAGTGAGCTTGGGAAGGAGACTTGTGTGAGGAAGTACCAGGAGAGACTGAGTACAGAATGGAAAAAGGTGAGAACAATGGAAGTAAGGGGAGTGGGGGAGGAATGGGATGTATTTAGGGAATCAGTGATGGATTGCGCAAAAGATGCTTGTGGCATGAGAAGCGTGGGAGGTGGGTTGATTAGAAAGGGTAGTGAGTGGTGGGATGAAGAAGTAAGAGTATTAGTGAAAGAGAAGAGAGAGGCATTTGGACGATTTTTGCAGGGAAAAAATGAAATTGAGTGGTAGACGTATAAAAGAAAGAGACAGGAGGTCGAAAAAGGTGCAAGAGGTGAAAAAAAGGGGAAATGAGAGTTGGGGTGACAGAGTATCATTAAATTTTAGGGAGAATAAAAAGATGTTCTGGAAGGAGGTAAATAGGGTGCGTAAGACAAGGGAGCAAATGGGAACTTCAGTGAAGGGCGCAAATGGGGAGGTGATAACAAGTAGTGGTGATATGAGAAGGAGATGGAGTGAGTATTTTGAAGGTTTGTTGAATGTGTTTGATGATAGAGTGGCAGTTATAGGGTGTTTTGGTCGAGGTGGTGTGCAAAGTGCGAGGGTTAGGGAAAATGAGTTGGTAAACAGTGAAGAGGTAGTAAAAGCTTTGCGGAAGATGAAAGCCGGCAAGGCAGCCGGTTTGGATGGTATTGCAGTGGAATTTATTAAAAAAGGGGGTGACTGTATTGTTGACTGGTTGGTAAGGTTATTTAATGTATGTATGACTCATGGTGAGGTGCCTGAGGATTGGCGGAATGCGTGCATAGTGCCATTGTACAAAGGCAAAGGGGATAAGAGTGAAAGCTCAAATTACAGAGGTATAAGTTTGTTGAGTATTCCTGGTAAATTTTTTGGAATATCCTCATCTGGCCCCCTCTGTTTCTTCTTTTGGAAAATTAAAAAAAAAAAAGAATGAGAGGGGAGGATTTCCAGCCCCCCGCTCCCTCCCCTTTTAGTCGCCTTCTACGACACGCAGGGAATACGTGGGAAGTATTCTTAATCCCCTATCCCCAGGGATAATATATATATATATATATATATATATATATATATATATATATATATATATATATTATATATATATATATATATATATATATATATTGGAAAGGATCACAATTTTGCGCGTGATCAAGATATTCCTATGAGTCCACGGGGAAAATGAAACACGAAAAGTTCCCAAGTGCACTTTCGTGTAATAATTACATCATCAGGGGAGACACAAGAGAGAAATATAACAGTCAGTTGATATACATCGAAGAGACGAAGCTAGGATGTATATTAACTGACTGTTATATTTATCTTTTGTGTCTTCGTTGATAATGTGATTATTACACGAAAGTGCAGTTGGGAACTTTTCGCGTCTCATTTTCCCCGTGGACTCATAGGAATGGGATGTATTTAGGGAATCAGTGATGGATTGCGCAAAAGATGCTTGTGGCATGAGAAGAGTGGGAGGTGGGTTGATTAGAAAGGGTAGTGAGTGGTGGGATGAAGAAGTAAGAGTATTAGTGAAAGAGAAGAGAGAGGCATTTGGACGATTTTTGCAGGGAAAAAATGCAATTGAGTGGGAGATGTATAAAAGAAAGAGACAGGAGGTCAAGAGAAAGGTGCAAGAGGTGAAAAAAAGGGCAAATGAGAGTTGGGGTGAGAGAGTATCATTAAATTTTAGGGACAATAAAAAGATGTTCTGGAAGGAGGTAAATAAAGTGCGTAAGACAAGGGAGCAAATGGGAACTTCAGTGAAGGGCGCAAATGGGGAGGTGATAACAAGTAGTGGTGATGTGAGAAGGAGATGGAGTGAGTATTTTGAAGGTTTGTTGAATGTGTTTGATGATAGAGTGGCAGATATAGGGTGTTTTGGTCGAGGTGGTGTGCAAAGTGAGAGGGTTAGGGAAAATGATTTGGTAAACAGAGAAGAGGTAGTGAAAGCTTTGCGGAAGATGAAAGCCGGCAAGGCAGCCGGTTTGGATGGTATTGCAGTGGAATTTATTAAAAAAGGGGGTGACTGTATTGTTGACTGGTTGGTAAGGTTATTTAATGTATGTATGACTCATGGTGAGGTGCCTGAGGATTGGCGGAATGCGTGCATAGTGCCATTGTACAAAGGCAAAGGGGATAAGAGTGAATGCTCAAATTACAGAGGTATAAGTTTGTTGAGTATTCCTGGTAAATTATATGGGAGGGTATTGATTGAGAGGGTGAAGGCATGTACAGAGCATCAGATTGGGGAAGAGCAGTGTGGTTTCAGAAGTGGTAGAGGATGTGTGGATCAGGTGTTTTCTTTGAAGAATGTATGTGAGAAATACTTAGAAAAGCAAATGGATTTGTATGTAGCATTTATGGATCTGGAGAAGGCATATGATAGAGTTGATAGAGATGCTCTGTGGAAGGTATTAAGAATATATGGTGTGGGAGGAAAGTTGTTAGAAGCAGTGAAAAGTTTTTATCGAGGATGTAAGGCATGTGTACATGTAGGAAGAGAGGAAAGTGATTGGTTCTCAGTGAATGTAGGTTTGCGGCAGGGGTGTGTGATGTCGCCATGGTTGTTTAATTTGTTAATGGATGGGGTTGTTAGGGAGGTAAATGCAAGAGTTTTGGAAAGAGGGGCAAGTATGAAGTCTGTTGGGGATGAGAGAGCTTGGGAAGTGAGTCAGTTGTTGTTCGCTGATGATGCAGCGCTGGTGGCTGATTCATGTGAGAAACTGCAGAAGCTGGTGACTGAGTTTGGTAAAGTGTGTGAAAGAAGAAAGTTAAGAGTAAATGTGAATAAGAGCAAGGTTATTAGGTACAGTAGGGTTGAGGGTCAAGTCAATTGGGAGGTGAGATTGAATGGAGAAAAACTGGAGGAAGTGAAGTGTTTTAGATATCTGGGAGTGGATCTGGCAGCGGATGGAACCATGGAAGCGGAAGTGGATCATAGGGTGGGGGAGGGGGCGAAAATTCTGGGGGCCTTGAAGAATGTGTGGAAGTCGAGAACATTATCTCGGAAAGCAAAAATGGGTATGTTTGAAGGAATAGTGGTTCCAACAATGTTGTATGGTTGCGAGGCGTGGGCTATGGATAGAGTTGTGCGCAGGAGGATGGATGTGCTGGAAATGAGATGTTTGAGGACAATGTGTGGTGTGAGGTGGTTTGATCGAGTGAGTAACGTAAAGGTAAGAGAGATGTGCGGAAATAAAAAGAGCGTGGTTGAGAGAGCAGAAGAGGGTGTTTTGAAGTGGTTTGGGCACATGGAGAGGATGAGTGAGGAAAGATTGACCAAGAGGATATATGTGTCGGAGGTGGAGGGAGCAAGGAGAAGAGGGAGACCAAATTGGAGGTGGAAAGATGTAGTGAAAAAGGTTTTGTGTGATCGGGGCCTGAACATGCAGGAGGGTGAAAGGAGGGCAAGGAATAGAGTGAATTGGAGCGATGTGGTATACCGGGGTTGACGTGCTGTCAGTGGATTGAATCAAGGCATGTGAAGCGTCTGGGGTAAACCATGGAAAGCTGTGTAGGTATGTATATTTGCGTGTGTGGACGTATGTATATACATGTGTATGGGGGGGTTGGGCCATTTCTTTCGTCTGTTTCCTTGCGCTACCTCGCAAACGCGGGAGACAGCGACAAAGTATAAAGGAAAAAATATATATATATATATATATATAAGGGAGAAAGAATACTTCCCACATATTCCTGACGTTTCGTAGAAAACGACTAATGGGGACGGGAGCGGGGGTGGAAATCTCTCACCCTTGTATTTTAACTTTCTAAAAGGGGAAACAGAAGAAGGAGTGTCGTGGGGAGTGCTCATCCTCCTCGAAGGCTCAGATTGGTATGTCTAAATGTGTATGGATGTAACCAAGATGAGAAAAAAGGAGAGATAGGTAGTATGTTTGAGGAAAGGAACCTGGATGTTTTGGCTCTGATTGAAACGAAGCTCTAGGTTAAAGGGGAAGAGTTGTTTGGGAATGTCTTGGGAGTAAATTCATGGGTTAGGGAGAGGACAAGAGCAAGGGAAGGAGTAGCTTTACTCCTGAAACAGGAGTGGTGGAGTATGTGACAGAGTGTAAGAAAGTAAACTTTAGATTGATCTGGGTAAAACTAAAAGTGGTTGGAGAGAGGTGGGTTATCATTGTTGCATATGCACCTGGGCATGAGAAGAAAGATTATGAGAGGCAACTGTTTTGGGAGCAGCTGAGTGAATATGCTAGTAGTTTTGATGCATGAGACCGGATTACAGTGATGGGTTATTTGAATGCAAAGGTGAGTAATGTGGCAGCTGAGGGAATGATTGTTGTACATGGAATGTTCAGTGTTGTAAATGGAAATGGGGAAAACTTGTAGATTTATGTGCTGAAAAAGGACTGGTGATTGGGAATACCTGGTTTAAAAAGAGAGATATACATAAGTATACGTATGTAAGTAGGAGAGATGGCCAGAGAGCGTTATTGGATTATGTGTTAATTGATAGGTGCGAGAAAGAGAGACTTTTGGATGTTAATGTACTGAGAGACGCAACTGTAGGGATGTCTGATTATTATCTTGTGGAGGCGAACGTGAAGATTTGTAGAAGTTTTCAGAAAAGAAGAGAGAATGTTTGGGTGAGAAGAGTAGTGAGAGTAAGTGAGCTTGGGAAGGAGACTTGTGTTAGGAAGTACCAGGAGAGACTGAGTACAGAATGGAAAAATGTGAGAACAAAGGGCGTAAGGGGAGTGGGGGAGGAATGGGATGTATTTGGGGAAGCAGTGATGGCTTGCGCAAAAGATGCTTGAGGCATGAGAAGCGTAGGAGGTGGGTGGATTAGAAAGGGTAGTGAGTGGTGGGATGAAGAAATTAGATTATTAGTGAAAGAGAAGAGAGAGGCATTTGGCGATTTTTGCAGGAAAATAATGAAAATGAGTAGGAGATGTATAAAAGAAAGAGGCAGGAGGTCAAGAGAAAGGTACAAGAGGTGAAAAAGAGGGCAAATGAGAGATGGGGTGAGAGAGTATCATTAAAATTTAGGAAGAATGAAAAGATGTTTTGGAAGGAGGTAAATAAAGTGCGTAAGACAAGGGAATCAATGGGAACTTCAGTGAAGGGGCTAATTGGGAGGTGATAACAACTAGTGGTGATGTGAGAAGGATATGGAGTAAGTATTTCGAAGGTTTGTTGAATGTGTTTGATGATAGAGTGGCAGATATAGGGTGTTTTGGTCGAGGTGGCGTGCAAAGTGAGAGGGTTATGGAGAATGATTTGGTAAACAGAGAAGAGGTAGTAAATGCTTTGGGGAAGATGAAAGCCGGCTAGGCAGCGGGTTTAGATGGTATTGCAGTGGAATGTTTTAAAAAAGGGGGATGACTGTATTGTTGACTGGTTGGTAAGGTTATTAAATGTATGTACAACTCATAGTGAGGTGCCTGAGGATTGGTGGAATGCTTGCATAATGCCATTGTACAAAGGCAAAGAGGATAAAAGTGAATGTTCAAATTACAGAGGTATAAGTTTGTTAAGTATTCCTAGTAAATTATATGGGAGGGTATTGATTGAGAGGGTGAAGGCGTATACAGAGCATCAGATTGGGGAAGCGCAGTGTGGTTTCAGATATGGTAGAGGTTGTGTGGATCAGGTGTTTGCTTTGAAGAATGTATGTGAGAAATACTAAGAAAAGCAAATGGATTTATATGTAGCATTTATGGATCTGGAGAAGGCATATGATAGAACTGATAGAGATGCTCTGTGAAAGGTATTAAGAATATATGGTGTGGGAGGCAAGTTGTTAGAAGCAGTGAAAAGTTTTCATTTAGGATATAAGGCATGTGCACGTGTAGGAAGAGAGGGAAGTGATTGGTTCTTAGTGAATGTAGGTTTGCTGCAAGTATGTGTGATGTCTCCATGGTTGTTTAATTTGTTTATGGATGGGGTTGTTAAGGAGGTGAATGCAAGAGTTTTGGAAAATGGGGCAAGTATGCGGTCTGTTGTGGATGACAGGGCTTGGGAAGTGAGTCGGTTTTTGTTTGCGGATGATATAGCGCTGGTGGCTGATTCATGTGAGAAACTGCAGAAGCTGGTGACTGAGTTTGGTAAAGTGTGAAAGAAGAAATCTGAGAGTAAATGTGAATGAAAACAAGGTTATTAGGTACAGTAGGGCTGAGGGACAAGTCAATTGGGAGGTAAGTTTGAATGGAGAAAAACTGTAGGAAGTGAAGTGTTTTAGATATCTGGGAGTGGATTTGGCAGCGGATGAAACCATGGAAGCGGAAGTGAATCATAGGGTGGGGGAGGGGGCGAAAGTTGTGGGAGCCTTGAAGAATGTGTGGAAGTCGAGAAAATTATCTCGGAAAGCAAAAATGGGCATGTTTGAAGGAATAGTGGTTCCAACAATGTTATTATGGTTGCGAGGCGTGGGCTATAGATAGAGTTGTGCAGAGGAGGGTGGACGTGCTGGAAATGATATGTTTGAGGACAATATGTGGTGTGAGGTAGTTTGATCGAGTAAGTAATGAAAGGGTTAGAAAGATGTGTGTTAATAAAAAGAGTGTGGTTGACAGAGCAGAAGAGGGTGTTTTGAAATGGTTTGTTCATGTGAAGAGAATGAGTGAGGAAAGATTTACAAAGAAGATTTATGTGTCAGAGGTGGAGGGGACGATGAGAAGTGGGAGACCAAATTGGAGATGGAAAGATGGTAAACTTGAGATTGTCCAAGACATCTTGGACAATCTCATGTTTACCAAACGGCGTCCTAGGCTTGTCTCTTCGATGTATATCGACTGACTTATATTTCTCTGTTGTGTCTCCCTTGATTATGTGATTATTACACGAAAGTGCACTTGGGAACATATCGTGTTTTATCTTCCCCGAGGGCTCATAGGAATATCTTGATCACGCGCAAAATTGTGATCCCTTCCAATATACAGAGTGTTGTCTGTTGTAACAACGTACTTGCGTTCCTTAGCAAATTGTGTTGTTATTCAGTGTAACATATGTGCATCTATCTTGGTGACCAGCAGATATAGCTTGTCGCGGTGACCTGGTAGGTTTGGCCGTTTTGCACACCCCATCTGCTCGAAAAGGAATTGGTAACGAAGAGGAAACGCCAGATTGGAAAAAAACTAGTTCTCTCCCAATAAATTTCCCTAACTTTCTATAGCCCAAAAAGGGAAGAAAAAGTGCTTTGGCCATATTGCTTCACAAGATCGGAATTCAGTAACCGGATGGGATACATATGCAACAGCTTGGGAGAAGCAGGTAAAAATAACGCTATCTGAAAGGGAAAATATGCACGAGCTTTACCATAATAGATATAAAAAAAAAAAAACGCAGTGCTGAGGGCTGTATGCAAACTCTTGCAGCCCTGAGGGTTGTATGCAAACTCCCGCAACACTGGCAGCTGTATGGAGACCTATTCATACGACTGGAGGAGTTGTGACCCAGCCGACTAAAGCAACTAATGAAGATGTGACCCACCACCAGTACCACATCATCAAGATTACGTAATCTCCACCGACCGACGTCCCACACCACAGTCACCTTGTACCAACTAGTGCTCTGCAGATACAAGAATTGTCCCATACCTACTACTGTCAACGTCATAAACAATCCGTAAATAAGTGCACAGCTGAGTAAGCAAATAGCTTAGTTTTCTCAGAGTTATGTGCATGCCAAGTGTCATATGACTGTAACGCAACCAGTGTGAAATTATTCATAACTTAATGTTCATTAATAAATGTATGACATATATCAACACAGCATTGCTGTAGTTCAACAAGTGTGTATCTTTACATCATTTTATATTCACCATTAAATGTATGATATATGTCAACACATTACTACTGCAATTCACTCATATCTAACTGTACAAGACGTAATGTTCACCAATCACCACTAAATGTATAATGTATAAACCATGAAATCTGTTGTGTAAAACTTCCTGTACTATGTACATAGACTTTACTCATGTGCTTATCCAACGCGTAGAGGTATCCAGCCCCACCTTGATCTTAAGCTCTTTAGTGAGTAATTATCTAGTTTCTATCATGACAGCCCCCCCCCCCCCCTTCACATTACGTAATTTTTCATTTGTATATTTTCAGGAAAATGTCTGCCTAAATTCAATAAACCGTTCTTTATTAAGTTATTTTTCTATTTACACTCAACCTTCTGTAACGCGTGTTCGTAGGGAAAGGTCACTTTTTCTTCTTACGAATTATTCTTATAAGTATTATAATTTCTGATCAAAATGTCAGGTTGTGAAGACACAACAATATTACTCAGTGTTCAGAGATGTAGTTGATGCTGTAGTGACTGGCAGTTTGGTATTGATGATACTTCAGTCTCTTTACCCTGCCAGTTGACCTGCTTTATAATGTATAATAATTGCAGATTTTCCCATGTATCTTCATGCAAGTGGTGATAGTTAGGCTTCTGTTCATTTCACATTCATGAAAAATGAATAAGTCGATTATATGATTTAGGTCTATTTCCCGGTCCAATCCTGCCATACGTAAGTGTAAGAGAAAGCGGCCACGGTGATGTAGGTAATGGTGTAGACTCGCACTATTTGACCGCCATATAGAACCAGCCAACTCCTGGCTGGAAATTAAGTGTGCAAGTGACCATTTTTTTTGGTGGTTCCTGCCTCACAAGTTCCTCCACCTCCACACGCCAGGATATATATTGGTGTTCTCGTCGCAGTATAACTGCGAAGAACGTGATGGACGGTCTCATCTAGTGTGGTCACCGCTGCAGTGAAATGCTTGCTCAGATGCCAACGCTGACTATGAACCATGGTTATAACCAAGTGTTACAGCTGCTTTCTGATGCATAGAGTATGCCTGCTGGTGAGAGTGTTAGAGTTCAAGAGTTGTGGGCAAAAGTTAAAGCTGCTCTAAAAACATAGATTATACGTCCTGTTATGAGTCTTAGAGTTCGCTGGGTGAAGCCAAGAGTTAGAGACGCTTCCTTGTACAAACATCATATTTGCTAGTAAGACTGTTTGAGTTCGATAGTTGCTGCCCAGAGTGACAGCTGTTTTCTCATGCAGAGGTTTTAAAACAGCAACTGCTTCAGCTGCTTTCTTAAGTAACAGTTGTTCTCCAGTGCTTATGTTATACAGCAGCTGTTGCTGCTGCTGTCAACAGTAACAGCTACTCTTTGATACATGGGTTATTCCTGTTGATAAATTGCCAGCTCCAGTGCAGTGTTTTCAGTTAGGAGCAACAGCTCCTCCCTGATAAATAGATTCTAATTTTCCCTGTAAGTGTTCGGCTTAGGATGAGGATTATACCCAAAAGAATGACACTAATCCTCAGCTACACAAATCTAACTTGCTAGTTAGTGTCCGCTGATGCCTGACACAACGCCGTTATGTTTCTCTCAGTGGTGTTCACTAAGACATGATGTTTGTGGAAATGATAGTCAGCCTTTTCTTCTTTTTTTTCTATGAATCATATGTATACGGCAAATGACTTTTTTCTTTATGTCTCTGACCGAAAATAAGAAAAAATATGGCATCCTTGGGTTAACATGTCAGTCCTCAGCAGCTGATCCAGGATGTCTAAGGGAAAGGAGGAAATTGAGCCCATGTAACCTTAAAGGCCTTTTTTTCATAATTATTTTTGCCGATAAATGATGGGATGGTAAACTTTGTTTGCTGAAGACACACACACACACACACACACACACACACACACACACACACACACACACACACACACTGTGGCGCTGTGGTTAGCACTACTTACCATGAGTCAGCACGTGGCAGCTCGGGGCCGGACCCGCATGAGTTTGAGTCCTAGTTATGACAATCGACCTACATTCATCCAAGGTGTTCATCCAACCAATGGAACTGGTCGATAAATGGGTACCTGTGTGTGTGTGTGTGTGTGTGTGTGTGTGTGTGTGTGTATACATACATAGGAGTAAAGATATGGTACAGGGATACAAGATTAAGAGACGGGACAACACTAGTGTAGAACTCTCTCTCTCCGTAATGGCGAAACAATATTCATACACATAATGTTCATTTTTAAGGATTTTACTTATACATTTTTCTTCGTAAAATATAAACGTGACTCACATTCAACATCAGCTAAGGAAAGCAGTTAGGAGGAGGAAGTAAGACAATAAAACTACTTTCAGTCTTGAACGAAGATCGTTTTTCGTTAAAGAAGAAAGACAGGTAGACTGCTTCATATAGAGGAAGGAAGATGATAGACTTTAGCTAACACAGGAAGACGATAGATCTACCTCCAGTACGGATGAAAGATGATACTTCCAGTAAGGATAGATCTATTTCAGTCAGGAAGGAAGATGATATATCTGCTTCTAGGAATTCAGGAAGACGATAGGTCTACTTTAAGCAAGGACGGAAGTCGATGGATGTATTTCCAGTGAGGAAGGAAGATAATAGATTAACTTAAAGCAGGGATGGAAGGAGATAGATATATTTCCAGCAAGGATGGAAGACGGTAAATCTACCTTCAATAAGAATGGAAGACGATAAATCTACCTCCAGTAATGAAGGAAATGATAGATCCACTTGCAATAAGGAGGGAAGAGAATGGAAGTGACTGAAGACACAGATCATAAGAGAGAGAGAGAGAGAGAGAGAGAGAGAGAGAGAGAGAGAGAGAGAGAGAGAGAGAGAGAGAGAGAGAGAGAGAGAGAGAGAGAGAGAGAGAGAGAGAGAGAGAGAGAGAGAGAGAGAGAGAGATGGAAGGTCTAAGAAGAAGGAGAAGGAGGAGGAAAAGGAGGACAGATGGAGGACATGAGGGCCTTTGGATAACTACGATGGGGAGGTTAAGGAGGCACTTGGTGAAGTAAGGACGAGAGATGATGGGGATAGTGCGATGCGAGAGGGGAGGGAGTGAGGCTAAGTTATGGAAGGCACATACTAATGAAAGCTGATGAGGGAACACTGACAAAGGATAATGGAGGAGGAAGAAGACTGACGACTGAGGGAGATAACAATAGAATAATGACATAGGGAGAGGAAGGGAAGGGAGTTGAGGACAGATCTTTGTGAAGGTAGATGTAAAGATGCAGAGAACGAGCTGAGAGAGGCGTAAAGGTGAGATGGATTTCACATCGAGGGATGACCTGGTAAGATATGGCAAACGATGGCTGGAACGTACTGTAAGGCACTTTCCCTTCAGGTCTAGGAAGACCTTGGTATTATAGAGGAGACGCCTTCCAGCCTTACGATCCTCGTAAATTTTTATAGAATTTTCAGTGACTCTCCTGATATCTCTCATATTGAGCTTAACCCCGCTTGCCTTTGGAGTCTTACCGACCAGCCATAAATAGACAGACACGAGTATACAAGCAATGTAGCTCTCTCTGTTTCAGTCATATCATGCCCGTCTTTATTGTTAATTACTAATCATTTCAATTGGCGTAT
>NC_092237.1:22375286-22380286 GCF_036320965.1 Panulirus ornatus | reverse complement strand
CATCCACGTTCCTGCGCACAACTCTATCCATAGCCCACGCCTCGCAACCATACAACAATGTTGGAATCACTATTCCTTCAAACATACCCATTTTTGCTTTCCGACATAATGTTCTCGACTTCCACACATTCTTCAAGGCTCACAGGATTTTCGCCCCCTCCCCCCACCCTATGATTCACTTCCGCTTCCATGGTTCCATCCGCTGCCAGATCCACTCCCAGATATCTAAAACACTTCACTTCCTCCAGTTTTTCTCCATTCAAACTTACCTCCCAATTGACTTGACACTCAACCCTACTGTACCTAATAACCTTGCTCTTATTCACATTTACTCTTAACTTTCTTCTTTCACACACTTTACCAAACTCAGTCACCAGCTTCTGCAGTTTCTCACTTGAATCAGCCACCAGCGCTGTACCATCAGCGAACAACAACTGACTCACTTCCCAAGCTCTCTCATCCACAACAGACTTCATACTTGCCCCTCTTTCCAAAACTCTTGCATTCACCTCCCTAACAACCCCATCCATAAACAAATTAAACAACCATGGAGACATCACACACCCCTGCCGCAAACCTACATTCACTGAGAACCAATCACTTTCCTCTCTTCCTACACGTACACATGCCTTACATCCTCGATAAAAACTTTTCACTGCTTCTAACAACTTGCCTCCCACACCATATATTCTTAATACCTTCCACAGAGCATCCCTATCAACTCTATCATATGCCTTCTCCAGATCCATTAATGCTACATACAAATCCATTTGCTTTTCTAAGTATTTCTCACATACATTCTTCAAAGCAAACACCTGATCCACACATCCTCTACCACTTCTGAAACCACACTGCTCTTCCCCAATCTGATGCTCTGTACATGCCTTCACCCTCTCAATCAATACCCTCCCATATAATTTACTAGGAATACTCAACAGACTTATACCTCTGAAATTTGAGCACTCACTCTTATCCCCTTTGCCTTTGTACAATGGCACTATGCACGCATTCCGCCAATCCTCAGGCACCTCACCATGAGTCATACATACATTAAATAATCTTACCAACCAGTCAGTAATACAGTCACCCCCTTTTTTAATAAATTCCTGCAATACCATCCAAACCTGCTGCCTTGCCGGCTTTCATCTTCCGGAAAGCTTTTACTACCTCTTCTCTGTTTACCAAATCATTTTCCCTAACCCTCTCACTTTGCACACCACCTCGATTAAAACACCCTATATCTGCCACTCTATCATCAAACACATTCAACACACCCTCAAAATACTCACTCCATCTCTTTCTCACATCACCACTACTTGTTATCACCTCCCCATTTGCGCCCTTCACTGAAGTTCCCATTTGCTCCCTTGTCTTACACACTTTATTTACCTCCTTCCAGAACATCTTTTCATTCTCCCTAAAATTTAATGATACTCTCTCACCCCAACTCTCATTTGCCCTCTTTTTCACCTCTTGCACCTTTCTCTTGACCTCCTGTCTCTTTCTTTTATACTTCTCCCACTCAATTGCATTTTTCCCCTGCAAAATCGTCCAAATGCCTCTCTCTTCTCTTTCACTAATAATCTTACTTCTTCATCCCACCAGTCACTACCCTTTCTAATCAACCCACCTCCCACTCTTCTCATGCCACAAGCATCTTCTGCGCAATCCATCACTGCTTCCCTAAATACATCCCATTCCTCCTCCACTCCCCTTATATATGCATATATATATATATGCTTATATATGTATATTATCCCTGGGGATAGGGGTGAAAGAATACTTCCCACGCATTCCTCGCGTGTCGTAGAAGGCGACTAGAGGGGACGGGAGCGGGGGGCCAGAAATCCTCCTCTCCTTGTATTTTTTTAACTTTCTAAAATGGGAAACAGAAGAAGGAGTCACGCGGGGAGTGCTCATCCTCCTCGAAGGCTCAGACTGGGGTGTCTAAATGTGTGTGGATGTAACCAAGATGTGAAAAAAGGAGAGATAGGTAGTATGTTTGAGGAAAGGAACCTGGATGTTTTAGCTCTGAGTGAAACGAAACTCAAGGGTAAAGGGGAAAAGTGGTTTGGGAATGTCTTGGGAGTAAAGTCAGGGGTTAGTGAGAGGACAAGAGCAAGGGAAGCAGTAGCAGTACTCCTGAAACAGGAGTTGCGGGAGTATGTGATAGAATGTAAGAAAGTAAATTCTCTATTAATATGGGTAAAACTGAAAGTTGATGGAGAGAGATGGGTGATTATTGGTGCATATGCACCTGGGCATGAGAAGAAAGATCATGAGAGGCAAGTGTTTTGGGAGCAGCTGAATGAGTGTGTTAGTGGTTTTGATGCACGAGACCGGGTTATATTGATGGGTGATTTGAATGCAAAGGTGAGTAATGTGGCAGTTGAGGGAATAATTGGTATACATGGGGTGTTCAGTGTTGTAAATGGAAATGGCAAAGAGCTTGTAGATCTATGTGCTGAAAACGGACTGGTGATTGGGAATACCTGGTTTAAAAAGAGCGATATACATAAGTATACTTATGTAAGTAGGAGAGATGGCCAGAGAGCGTTATTGGATTACGTGTTAATTGACAGGCGCGCGAAAGAGAGACTTTTGGATGTTAATGTGCTGAGAGATGCAACTGGAGGGATGTCTGATCATTATCTTGTGGAGGCTAAGGTGAAGATTTGTATAGGTTTTCAGAAAAAAAGAGTGAATTTTGGGGTGAAGAGGGTGGGCTTGAGAAGGAGACTTGTGTGAGGAAGTACCAGGAGAGACTGAGTACAGAATGGAAAAAGGTGAGATATATATATATATATATATATATATATATATATATATATATTCCTATGAGTCCATGGGGAAAATGAAACACGATAAGTTCCCGAATGCACTTTCGTGTAATAATCATATCATCAGGGGAGACACAAGAAAGAAATTTAACAATCAGTTGATATACATAGAAGAGACGAGGCTAGGACGCCATTTGGTAAACATGCGATTGTCTAAGACAATATATATGTATATATCTTTATTTTATTAATTTTGCTTTGTCGCTGTCTTCCGCGTTAGCGAGGTAGCGCAAGGAAACAGACGAAAGAAATGGCCCAACTCACCCACATACACAAGTATATACATACACGTCCAAACATGCAAATATACATACCTATACATCTCAACGTATACATATATATATACACACACAGATATATACATATGTAAACATGTACATAATTCATACTGTCTGCCTTTATTCATTCCCATCGACACCTCGCCACACATGAAATAACAACCCTCTCCCCCCTCATGTGTGAGAGGTAGCATTAGGAAAAGACAACATATGCCACATTCGTTCACACTCAGTCTCTAACTGTCATGTAATAATGCACCGAAACCATAGCTCCCTTTCCACATCCAGTCCCCACAGAACTTTCCATGGTTTACCCCAAACGCTTCACATGCCCTGGTTCAATCCATTAACAGCACGTCGGCCCCAGTATACCACATCGTTCCAATTCACTCTATTCCTTGCACGCCTTTCACCCTCTTGCATGTTCAGGCCCCGATCACTCAAAATCTTTTTCACTCCATCTTTCCACCTCCAATTTGGTCTCCCACTTCTCCTCGTTCCCTCCACCTGTGACACATATAACCTCTTGGTCAATTTCTCCTCACTCATTCTCTCCATGCGACCAAACCATTTCAAAACACCCTCTTCTGCGCTCTCAACCACACTCATTTTATTACCACACACATCTCTTACCCTATTATTACTTACTCGATGAAACCACCTCACACTACATACTATCCTCAAACATCTCATTTCCAACACACCCACCCTCCTCCGCACAACTCTATCCATAGCCCACGCCTCGCAACCATATAACATTGTTGGAACCACTATTCCTTCAAACATACCCATTTTTGCTTTCGTGATAATCTTCTCGACTTCCACATATTCGTCGACGCTCCCAGAACTTTCGCCATCTCCCCCACCCTATAATTCACTTCCGCTTCCATGGTTCCATCGGCTGCCAAATCCACTCCCAGATATCTAAAACCCTTCACTTCCTCCAGCTTTTCTCCATTAAAACTTACCTCCAAATTGACCTGTCTCTCAACCCTACTGTACTTAATAACATTGCTCTTATTCACATTTACTCTTAACTTTCTTCTTTTACACACTTTACCAAACTCAGTCACCAGCTTCTGCAGTTTCTCACATGAATCAGCCACCAGCGCTCTATCATCAGCGAACAACAACTGATTCACTTCCCAAGCTCTCTCATCCACAACAGATCGCATACTTGCCCCTCTTTCCAAAACTCTTGCATTTACCTCCCTAACAACCCCATCCATAAACAAATCAAACAACCATAGAGACATCACACACCCATGCCGCAAATCTACATTCACTAAGAACCAACCACTTTCCTCTCTTCCTACACGTACACATGCCTTACATTCTCGATAAAAACTTTTCACTGCTTCAAACAACTTGCCGACCACACCATATATTCTTAATACCTTCCACAGAGTATCTCTATCAACTCTATCCTATGCCTTCTCCAGATCCATTAATGCCACATACAAATCCATTTGCTTTTCTAAGTATATCTCACATACAATCTTCAAAGCAAACACCTGATCCACACATCCTCTACCGCTTCTGAAACCACACTGCTCTTCCCCAATCTGATAGTCTGTACATTCCTTCACCCTCTCAATCAATACCCTCCCATATCATTTACCAGGAATACTCAACAAACTTATACCTCTGTAATTTGAGCATTCACTTTTATCCCGTTTGCCTTTGTGCAATGGCACTATGCAAGCTTTCCGCCAATCCTCAGGCACCTCACCATGAGACATACATACATTAAATTACCTTACCAACCAGTCAACAATACAGTCATCCCCTTTTTTAATAAATTTTACTGCAATACCATCCAAACCCGCTGCCTTGCCAGCTTTCATCTTCCGCAGAGCTTTAACTACCTCTTCTCTGTTTA
>NC_092237.1:22352239-22370186 GCF_036320965.1 Panulirus ornatus | reverse complement strand
ACCACCTCACACCACATATTATCCTCAGACATCTCATTTCCAACACACCCACCCTCCTCCGCACAACTCTATCCATAGCCCACGCCTCGCAACCATATAACATTGTTGGAACCACTATTCCTTCAAACATACCCATTTTTGCTTTCCAAGATAATCTTCTCGACTTCCACACATTCGTCGACGCTCCCAGAACTTTCGCCACCTCCCCCACCCTATAATTCACTTCCGCTTCCATGGTTCCATCGGCTGCCAAATCCACTCCCAGATATCTAAAACCCTTCACTCCCTCCAGCTTTTCTCCATTAAAACTTACCTCCAAATTGACCTGTCTCTCAACCCTACTGTACTTAATAACATTGCTCTTATTCACATTTACTCTTAACTTTCTTCTTTCACACACTTTAACAAACTCAGTCACCAGCTTCTGCAGTTTCTCATATGAATCAACCACCAGCGCTGTATTATCAGCGAACAACAACTGATTCACTTCCCAAGCTCTCTCATCCACAACAGATCGCATACTTGCCCCTCTTTCCAAAACTCTTTCATTTACCTCCCTAACAACCCCATCCATAAACAAATTAAACAACCATAGAGACATCACACACCCCTTCCGCAAATCTACATTCACTAAGAACCAATCACTTTCCTCTCTTCCTACACGTAAACATGCCTTATATTCTCGATAAAAACTTTTCACTGCTTCAAACAACTTGCCTACCACACCATATATTCTTAATACCTTCCACAGAGTATCTCTATCAACTCTATCCTATGCCTTCTCCAGATCCATAAATGCCACATACAAATCCATTTGCTTTTCTAAGTATATCTCACATACAATATTCAAAGCAAACACCTGATCCACACATCCTCTACCGCTTCTGAAACCACACTGCTCTTCCCCAATCTGATGCTCTGTACATTCCTTCACCCTCTCAATCAATACCCTCCCATATCATTTACCAGGAATACTCAACAAACTTATACCTCTGTAATTTGAGCATTCACTTTTATCCCCTTTGCCTTTGTGCAATGGCACTATGCAAGCTTTCCGCCAATCCTCAGGCACCTCACCATGAGACATACATACATTAAATAACCTTGCCAACCAGTCAACAATACAGTCACCCCCTTTTTTAATAAATTTTACTGCAATATCATCCAAACCCGCTGCCTTGCCAGCTTTCATCTTCCGCAGAGCTTTAACTACCTCTTCCCTGTTTACCAAACTATTTCCCATAACCCTCTCACTTTGCACACCACCTCGACCAAAACACCCTATATCTGCCACTCTATCATCAAATACATTCAACAAACCTGCAAAATACTCACTCCATCTCCATTTCACATCATCACTTCTTGTTATCACCTCCCCATTAGCCCCCTTCACTGAAGTTCCCATTTGTTCCCTTGTCCTACGCACTTTATTTACCTCCTTCCAAAACATCTTTTTATTCTCCCTAAAATCTAATGATACACTCTCACCCTAACTCTCATTTGCCCTCTTTTTCACCTCTTGCACCTTTCTCTTGACCTGCTGCCTCTTTCTTTTATACATCTCCCACACATTTGCATTATTTCCCTGCAAAAATCGCCCTAATGCCTGTCTCTTCTCTTTCGCTAATAATCTTACTTCTTCATCCCACCACTCATTACCCTTTCTAATCAACCCATCTCCCACGCTTCTCATGCCAGAAGCATCTTTTGCGCAAGCCATCACTGCTTCCCTAAATACATCCCATTCCTCCCCCATTCCCCTTACCTCCTTTATTCTCACCTTTTTCCATTATATGCTGTACTGTATTCTGTATTCAACATGACACAGTTAAAATATCATCATTTCAATCTATTTTCCTTAGGGCATTACGTATTTGCAGTCCAGAGTTTACTGATGATGAGTTTGAGAAGATACATTCTATTGGATTAAGTTAATGTACCCTAGATCTTTCATTGATAAATCCCTTAAGTTAGCAAAGAAATCATTTTATAGAGTTGAGCCCAAACCTCCCATTGACACCAAGAATCTTTTAGTTCTCCATTTTGATAATGATTTCACTTTGCTTCCCATGTTGCTTAAATCCTTTAATGTAAATGTTGCCTTTAGCAACAATAATACTATCAAGAATATCTTAATCAGGAATCCACCAGAAAATTCTCTTGGTTGCATCTTTCAAGTGCCTTGTGGAAACTGTGATAAACCTTATCTTGGTCAGACTGGTAAGGATCTTGCTGTTAGTCTTAAGCAACATGAATATAGTATAAGAACGGGACAAGAATCAAATGCGTTGTTTAATCATTTTAAAAACTATGATCATTTTATTGACTGGAGTAACGCCATCTCAGTTATTAACTCTAACTCTATTACCAAGAGAAATATCATTGAATCTTTTATTGTTAAATACACAAAAAATTATAATCTTAATATTAGTGATGGTCTATACAAATTAGATAACTTCATTGTTGATAAGATTTGTAAAAGGATAAGTTTATGAACGCTCGTTGTATGTTTTGGACAATCACATGTTTACCAAATGGCGTCCAAGCTTCGTCTCTTCGATGTAAATCAACTGATTGTTATATTTCTCTCTTGTGTCTCGCCTGATGATGTGATTATTACACGAAAGTGCACTTGGGAACTTTTCGTGTTTCATTTTCCCCGTGGACTCATAGGAATATCTTGATCACGCGCAAAATTGTGATCCTTTCCAATATATATATATATATATATATATATATATATATATATATATACATATATATATATATATATATATATATATATATATATATATATATATATATATATATATATATATATTTGAATGTATAGCTGAATAATGACGTAAAGACGCACTAATAGACTGAATATCTATGGAGTGTCAGCGAAATGGACACCCTTACAGTCGTACTGATAAGCTTAGGTGTAGGAGGACCTGAATAGCTTACAGACACGAGGAACTGTGTTGCATAGTTCTGTCCTACGCATTATTTCATCATTATTCGTCTCCTTTATTCTGTATTGCTAATATTACGCATCTTAGTAAAGTAGATCACAGAAGTGAAAAAGACTTCTACATTTTTTGTGATTTAAAAGTACTTCCCTGCGATAGGTCGAAGTTCTCCGGCACAATTGTCCCTCCTTAACCTTCATAGTGAGTGTTACATTGTTATGCTGAGCACCATAATGGTCCGCGGGATCGAGTCGAGTGGATTTGGGAGACGAAGGCAGCTGTAAAATCGAGTTGAAGGTGGCCTTAACGGTGTTACCAAGACCAGACTATCAGTCTCCGTTTGTATAAAGCTCCGATGCTGACGGCAACACACACACACACACACACACACACACACACACACACACACACACACACACACACACACACACACACACACACACACACACACACACACACACACACACACACACACACATGCACACACACACACGCTGCCAATGCCGAAGTGCCTCGACCAGAAGGGATAAACGTGGAGAGAGTTACTGGTTGGGAGGGGAAAGATACTGTAGAGGGCGGTAGGGGAAAGAGGAAAGGGTGGAGAGAGAGAGAGAGAGAGAGAGAGAGAGAGAGAGAGAGAGAGAGAGAGAGAGAGAGAGAGAGAGAGAGAGAGAGAGAGAGAGAGAGAGAACGCAGCAGCAGCGGTTGAGCAGGGAAGGTGGAGCCGGGAGGATGTAGCGTGCCTGGCTGTGGGAATGCTCTTACCTTCATAATGGGCTACATTCATCACCTCGCAAATGGTCAGGTTTTTCCCCGTGCCACAATGATTGTTCGGTGGCGTCATCTTCCCCAAAACCACCAGGTCACTAAACATGCAGGGTGGGGCAGCTTTGTTCGTGGAGCGTACTGCATGACCTCTGTGAACTGCGTATCGCGCGAGCCAGTTCATGCACGTGCATGGAGCGTGCTGCATCACCTCCTCTTCCCGGCTGCGTACTGCACCCGGCAGGTCAAGCACGTCCTGAGTACGTCATTGGTACTGCTCACGTTCTCGTTGCGCCCTCCTCAGGTCCACACTATAACTAAGACGCTGTCAGAGTAAAGGCCATCAGTACCCCTAGTGGTAGTTTACCAGCTCGTTACCATACAGCGAAGGAATTTTACGTCATCAGCCACGTTTTCTATTGACATCGCAATGCAGGACTCAACAGGATTATTATGGTTGTCTCTTTTTTTCTACCCTCCGAACGGACGAGTTTTCCAGGACCTGGAGACTGGAATATACTCATTTCTCCTTGCAACGACAGTCTGGGACTGATCCAGATTCTCCTTCCTGGCACTTCCACTCTTGTCCTGCTGGAGTCGTATGAGAGTTCCAGGGGCGCTCAGTTTCCTTGAACAATAAGTTTTATAATTCACATCTTCAATTCTCCTCCTTCTACTCATTTTTTTCATTATCTTTCTAGTAATTCTCACTTCCTCACTGCAGTTTCTTGTTTGTGCACCGTTAATGTAACACCTGCTGACTCTATGGGTAGGTCTACCCTAAGTGTCAGGTGGTGCGTAGCATGTCAATTAATCCTCACACATCACTTACAACTAGTTTTATTGATATTACAAGTGGGAAAGTCATCCTCATCTTTGGTCTATAATTGCCTTTACAATCTAACATATGACCACTGATCTAAGAAAATAACCTGAGAGAACGCCAATGATGAGTGTCTTTGACATCATGATTCATGGTCGGAGGTGGCAACTCTCCCCCCCAACTAACCTCTGACCTATGAACCTCAACTCGCCCGCTCCACCACCAACCTGCGTAGTATGAAAGTCAGTTGGCAACTTCTCCCTACTAGAAATAAACCTGATGCTAACAGTGTAGCTGATAATGATATATGCTTTTACATCCTAATACACGAGACACGTGGGAAATTATCGGTATTTCCCATTCCACGTACAACTAGAATTATCCAATGTTTTCCCATAGAGGATAAAACCCTATGAAATCTTGCACTACTTTACTACAATAATAACTGCTGCCACCAGTTAGAATTACTAGATCAACGTATATGGTTGGTTGGACAGCTGTGACGACCGTAACTCCTTCTTTTGCTAGTTATGGCTTTCCTCATGTACCTCCTTGAGCTGTGGTCCCCAAAAGAGAACGACCCTCTCTTCTTTAAGAAGGGTGGGTGGTGTATCCCTGGATCTAACGGTCTAACCTACCAACACACAACCACATCCAAAATTTCTAACCATAATCTCTATCACCATTTACAGAACAGCCAGCAGTCTTATCACCACCATATACATGACCAAATCCTACACTATCTTCTTTGATATCAGTTTTCTATTGAATCCATCAACACCTCCACCATTACCAACTACCATCACCAATAACAAAAACCATCACAACCACCATCAACCATTATCACAACCAACCACCAGACATTTAAGGTTAAACGCTTCACTGTATATGATTTACTAGTGAGACGTGATGGTATGGCAGTACAGATCCTAAGGTACAGACTCTATCTGGGCCAGGGCCGCTGAGCCCAGAGTCTTCTTTCATCTTCGCCCAGAGCACCTTCGGCGTCATAACACGTCCAGGAGCCCATCTTTCACAGCGCTCGCTACATGTCTTCTTAACTTGCACCTAATCGCCTGCGGTTCGTTTGCGTATTCATGATTTTCCTAACTTGAATGATAATACGGATGAAGCATAAAGGAATAGTTTGAAACAAGTTAACCTTGAGGGAATACATTTGGTTGTAACGGCAAAACACGCAGAAAAGTTTAGTTGACTGTTTGATGAAAAATTAGTGGAAAATTACGTTACACCAGGATAAATGCACAATTAAAGCAGAAAATGAAGAAAAATCAAAGATAATAGCATTACATGCAACTAACGGTTCGGAGCTGTAAAATCAACAAATTATGAACAAATGCAAACTAACTCATCCCCAAAACACAGCCTATGAGATTTCAGAGAACACTGCAGTGAGAAACGAGAAGAGGAAGTAAGGCCAAGAAAAGTCTTCAGATTTAATGAATCAAAGTCACTCTTGGCGACATGTTGTCAGCTCTCCTTGTCGGAAGACGGAGTTGAGTGTTCTCTTTGTTTGAAGACGGATTCCGTTGATCTCGTTGTATGGAGACAGAGTCCATTGCTCTTCCTGGGTTAAGGCGAAGTCCCAACATACCAGCATAACCTTGTGACAAATGAATTGAGGGGCGCGACCACCGCGTCGATATTCACTCCATCCATCACGGGCCACACCAGGTTATGTGTCACATCACGGCTAATGCTGAACCTTGCTAACCTGAGTCATGGAGGCAGGTCACTTTATAGCCAGCAAGACTGGCCAAATTATCAAGTCAGAGAGAAATGTGTGACTTGGTTGGTCAAATTAACATAGTACACAGAGGCAGGGGTCTCTTTATGACCAATCCGTCATACAAGACTCAACAAAATTGTGTTTGTGCACAATGTCTCCTGCCCAGTGACAGAGATACAATTATCTTCGGTTTTCATGGGGAAACCAAGCTGTGTCAGATGGCATGTACAGGAACACTGCAGGTAACATTCATTTTACTGGTGGGTCGGGTACCTTTGGTAATTAGGGTGTCACGGTAGTGAGTTAGGTGTCACAGTAGTGACGAGGGTAGGGTGTAACAGCGGATGGTAGCTCGTCACACTGATAAATAAGTAGAGTATTGCTTAGGTAGAAGGTACATGGAGTGGCCTCAGTAGAGTGAAGCACTGGTAAATGGAGTGTTACCCTGGTGTGTACGACTACAGTAGGTATCATTCTGAGAGGAATTGCGACATGCTGGTGAGGACAGTATCAGTGAAAAGAGTAATGTCTCATTATTGAGTCAGCAGCTGACACCAACAACGAGTGATGTAATTCCACTTGATGAAAAAAAAGACTAATATAGTTGTTTTTTTTTCTAGTGGGTATCATACTTTGTGATTATTTTCCTACAAATTCCATGTACTCCAAAAGTTGTAGAGCGAGAGCAAGATAAACATTAGCGAAAAACATTGCCGTATTTCAAATTCTGTAATTGTATATGGTATCTATGTGATAGTGAGAAGAAATATTCAGGAGAGAGAGAGAGAGAGAGAGAGAGAGAGAGAGAGAGAGAGAGAGAGAGAGAGAGAGAGAGAGAGAGAGAGAGAGAGAGAGAGAGAGAGAGAGAGAGAGAGAGAGAGAGAGAGGAGAGATAGGTAGTATGTTTTCGGAAAGGAACCTGGATGTTTTGGCTCTGAGTGAAACGAAGCTCAAGGGTGGTTTGGGAATGTCTTGGGAATAAAGTCAGGGGTTAGTGAGAGGACAAGAGCAAGGAAGGAGTAGCACTACTCCTGAAACAAGAGTGGTAGAAGTATGTGATAGAGTGTAAGAAAGGAACCTCTAAATTGATATGGATAAAACTGAAAATGGATAGAGAGAGATGGGTGATTATTGGTGCATATGCATCTGGGTATGAAAAGAAAGATCATAAGAGCCAAGTGTTTTGGGAGCAGCTGAGTGAGTGTATTAGTAGTTTTGATGCACGAGACCGGGTTATAGTGATGGGTGATTTGAATGCAAAGGTGAGTAATGTGGCAGTTGAAGGAATAATTGGTGTACATGGGGGTTCAGTGCTGTAAATGGAAATGATGAAGAGCTTGTAGATTTATGTGCTTATAAAGGACTGGTGATTAGGAATACCTGGTTTAAAAAGAGAGATATAAATAACTATACGTAAGTAATTAGGAGAGATTACGAGAGAGCGTTACTGGATTACGTGTTAATTGATAGGCGCGCGAAAGAGAGACTTCTGGATGTTAAGGTGCTGAGAGGTGCAACTGGAGGGATGTCTGATCATTATCTTGTGGAGGCGAAGTTGAAGATTTGTAGAGGTTTTCAGAAAAAGTAGAGAGAATGTTGGGGTGAAAAGAGTGGTGAGAGTAAGTGAGCTTGGGAAGGAGACTTGTGTGAGGAAGTACGAGGAGAGACTGAGTACAGAATGGAAAAAGGTGAGAACAAAGGACGTAAGGGGAGTGAGGGAGGAATGGGATGTATTTAGGGAAGCAGTGATGGCTTGCGCAAAAGAAGCTTGTGGCATGAGAAGCGTGGGAGGTGGGCAGATTAGAAAGGATAATGAATGGTGGATGAAGAAGTAAGATAATTAGTGAAAGAGAAGAGAGAGGCATTTGGACGACTTTTTGCAAGGAAATAATGCAAATGAGTGAGAGATGTATGAAAGAATGAGGCAGGAGGTCAAGAAAAAAGTGCAAGAGGTGAAAAAGAGGGCGAAGTGAGAGTTGGGGCAAGAGAGAATCATCAAATTTTAGGGAGAATAAAAGCATATTTTGGAAGGAGGTAAATAAGGTGCGTAAGACGAGGGAACAAAAGGGAACTTCAGTAAAGGGGGCTAATGGGGAGGTGATAACAAGTAGTGGGGATGTGAGAAGCAGTTGGAGTGAGTATTTTGCAGGAGTGTTGAATTGTTTGATGATAGAGTGGTAGATATAAGGTGTTTTGATCGAGGTGGTGTGCAAAGTGAGAGGGTTAGGTAACAAAAGCTTTGCGGGAGATGAAAGCCGGCAAGGCAGCAGGTTTGGATGGTATTGCAGTGGAATTTATTAAAAAGGGAGAGATTCTGTTGTTGACTGCTCAGTGAGGATATTGAATGCATATATGGCTCATGGTGAAGTGCCTGAGGATTGGTGGAATGCTTGCATAGTGCCATTGTACAAAGGCAAAGGGGATAAAAGTGAATGCTCAAATTGCAGAGGTATAAGCTTCTTGGGTATTCCTGAGAAATTAAATAGGAAGCTATTGATTGAGAGGGTGAAGGCATTTACAGAGCATCAAATTGGGGAGGAGCAGTTTGGTTTCAGAAGTAGTAGAGGATGTGTGGATCAGGTGTTTGCTTTAAAGAGTGTATGTGAGAGATACTTAGAAAAGCAAATGGATTTGTATGTAGCATTTATGGATCTGGAGAAGGCATATGATAGAGTTGATAGAGGTGCTCTGTGAAAGGTATTAAGAATATATGGTGTGGGAGGCAAGTTGTTAGAAGCAGTGAAAAGTTTTTATCGAGGAAGTAAGGCATGTGTACGTGTAGGAAGAGAGGAAAGTGATTGGTTCTCAATGAATGTACGTTTGCGGCAGGGGTGTGTGATGTCTCCATGGTTGTTTAATTTTCTTATGGATGGGGCTGTTAGGGAGGTAAATGCAAGACTTTTGGAAAGAGTAGCAAATATACAGTCTGTTTTGGATGAGAGAGCTTGGGAAGTGAGTCAGTTGTTGTTCGCTGATGGTACAGCGCTGGTGGCTGATTCATATGAGAAACTGCAGAAGTTTGTGACTGAGTTTGGTAAAGTGTGTGAAAGAAGAAAGCTGAGAGTAAGTGTGAATAAGAGCAAGGTTATTAGGGACAGTAGGTTTGAGGGTCAAATCAAATGGGAGGTAAGTTTGAATGGAGAAAAACTAGAGGAAGTGAAGTGTTTTAGATATCTGGGAGTGGATTTGGCAGCGGATGGAACCATGGAAGCGGAGGTGAATTATAGTGTGAGGGAGGGGGCGAAAGTTCTGGGAGCGTTGAAGAATGTCTTGAAGTCGAGAGCATTATCTTGGAAAGCAAAAATTGGTATGTTTGAAGGAATAGTGGTTCCAACAATGTTATATGGCTGCGAGAAGTGGGCTATGGATAGAGTTGTGCGGAGGAGGGTGGATGTGCTGGAAATGAGATGTTTGTAGACAATATGTGGTGTGAGGTGGTTTGATCGAGTAAGTAAAGTAAGGGTAAGAGAGATGTGTGGTAATAAAAAGAGTGTGGCTGAGAGAGCAGAAGAGGGTGTTCTGAAATGGTTTGGTCACATGGAGAGAATGAGTGAGAAAAGATTGACCAAGAGGATATATGTGTCATAGGTGGAGGGAACGAGAAGTGGGAGACCAAATAGGAGGTGGAAAGATGGAGTGAAAAAGATTCTAAGTGATCGGGACCTAAACATGCAGGAGGGTGAAAGGCGTGCAAGGAATGGAGTGAATTGGAACGATGTGGTATACCGGGGTCGACGTGCTGTCAATGGATTGAACCACGGCATGTGAAGCGTCTGGGGTAAACCTTGGAAAGTTCTGTCGGGCCTGGCATGTGGGAGGTGAGGTGTGGTTTCGGTGTATTATTACATGACAGTTAGAGACTGAGTGTGAACGAATGTGGCCTTTGTTGTCTTTTCCTAGCGCTACCTCGCACACATGAAGGGGGATGGGGTTGTTATTGCTCGTGTGGCGAGGTGGCGATGGAAATGAATAAAGGTAGACAGTATGAATTATGCACATGTGTATATATGTATATGTCTCTGTGTGTTTATACATACATATATATATATATATATATATATATATATATATATATATATATATATATATATATATATATACGTTGAATGTATAGGTATGTATATTTGCGTGTGTGGACGGTATGTATATACATGTGTATGTGGGTGGGTTGGGCCATTCTTTCGTCTGTTTCCTTGCGCTACCTCGCTAACGCGGGAGACAGCGACAAAGCAAGATAATGATAATATAAATATATATATATTTTTTTTTTTTTTTATACTTTGTCGCTGTCTCCCGCGTTTGCGAGGTAGCGCAAGGAAACAGACGAAAGAAATGGCCCAACCCACCCCCATACACATGTATATACATACGTCCACACACGCAAATATACATACCTACACAGCTTTCCATGGTTTACCCCAGACGCTTCACATGCCTTGATTCAATCCACTGACAGCACGTCAACCCCGGTATACCACATCGCTCCAATTCACTCTATTCCTTGCCCTCCTTTCACCCTCCTGCATGTTCAGGCCCCGATCACACAAAATCTTTTTCACTCCATCTTTCCACCTCCAATTTGGTCTCCCTCTTCTCCTTGCTCCCTCCACCTCCGACACATATATCCTCTTGGTCAATCTTTCCTCACTCATCCTCTCCATGTGCCCAAACCACTTCAAAACACCCTCTTCTGCTCTCTCAACCACGCTCTTTTTATTTCCACACATCTCTCTCTTACCCTTACGTTACTCACTCGATCAAACCACCTCACACCACACATTGTCCTCAAACATCTCATTTCCAGCACATCCATCCTCCTGCGCACAACTCTATCCATAGCCCACGCCTCGCAACCATACAACATTGTTGGAACAACTATTCCTTCAAACATACCCATTTTTGCTTTCCGAGATAATGTTCTCGACTTCCACACATTCTTCAAGGCTCCCAAAATTTTCGCCCCCTCCCCCACCCGATGATCCACTTCCGCTTCCATGGTTCCATCCGCTGCCAGATCCACTCCAAGATATCTAAAACACTTCACTTCCTCCAGTTTTTCTCCATTCAAACTCACCTCCCAATTGACTTGACCCTCAACCCTACTGTACCTAATAACCTTGCTCTTATTCACATTTACTCTTAACTTTATTCTTCCACACACTTTACCAAACTCAGTCACCAGCTTCTGTAGTTTCTCACATGAAT
Organism: Panulirus ornatus; assembly: GCF_036320965.1. NCBI lineage: Eukaryota > Metazoa > Arthropoda > Malacostraca > Decapoda > Palinuridae > Panulirus > Panulirus ornatus. The sequence continues at coordinate 22,358,689 of NC_092237.1, read as the reverse complement.
CAGCCACCAGCGCTGTATCATCAGCGAACAACAACTGACTCACTTCCCAAGCTCTCTCATCCCCAACAGACTTCATACTTGCCCCTCTTTCCAAAACTCTTGCATTTACCTCCCTAACAACCCCATCCATAAACAAATTAAACAACCATGGAGACATCACACACCCCTGCCGCAAACCTACATTCACTGAGAACCAATCACTTTCCTCTCTTCCTAAACGTACACATGCCTTATATCCTCGATAAAAACTTTTCACTGCTTCTAACAACTTTCCTCCCACACCATATATTCTTAATACCTTCCACAGAGCATCTCTATCATCTCTATCATATGCCTTCTCCAGATCCATAAATGCTATATACAAATCCATTTGCTTTTCTAAGTATTTCTCACATACATTCTTCAAAGCAAACACCTGATCCACACATCCTCTACCACTTCTGAAACCACACTGCTCTTCCCCAATCTGATGCTCTGTACATGCCTTCACCCTCTCAATCAATACCCTCCCATATAATTTACCAGGAATACTCAACAAACTTATACCTCTGTAATTTGAGCACTCACTCTTATCCCCTTTGCCTTTGTACAATGGCACTATGCACGCATTCCGCCAATCCTCAGGCACCTCACCATGAGTCATACATACATTAAATAGCCTTACCAACCAGTCAACAATACAGTCACCCCCTTTTTTAATAAATTCCACTGCAATACCATCCAAACCTGCTGCCTTGCCGGCTTTCATCTTCTGTTTACCAAATCATTTTCCCTAACCCTCTCACTTTGCACACCACCTCGACCAAAACACCCTATATCTGCCACTCTATCATCAAACACATTCAACAAACCTTCAAAATACTCACTCCATCTCCTTCTCACATCACCACTACTTGTTATCACCTCCCCATTTGCGCCCTTCACTGAAGTTCACATTTGCTCCCTTGTCTTATGCACTTTATTTACCTCCTTCCAGAACATCTTTTTATTCTCCCTAAAATTTAATGATACTCTCTCACCCCAACTCTCATTTGCCCTTTTTTTCACCTCTTGCACCTTTCTCTTCACCTCCTGTCTCTTTCTTTTATACATCTCCCACTCAATTGCATTTTTTCCCTGCAAAAATCGTCCAAATGCCTCTCTCTTCTCTTTCACTAATACTCTTACTTCTTCATCCCACCACTCACTACCCTTTCTAATCAACCCACCTCCCACTCGTCTCATGCCACAAGCATCTTTTGCGCAATCCATCACTGATTCCCTAAATACATCCCATTCCTCCCCCACTCCCCTTGCTTCCATTGTTCTCACCTTTTTCCATTCTGTACTCAGTCTCTCCTGGTACTTCCTCACACAGGTCTCCTTCTCAAGCTCACTTACTCTCACCACCCTCTTCACCCCAACATTCACTCTTCTTTTCTGAAAACCCATACAAATCTTCACCTTAGCCTCCACAAGATAATGATCAGACATCCCTCCAGTTGCACCTCTCAGCACATTAACATCCAAAAGTCTCTCTTTCGCACGCCTGTCAATTAACACGTAATCCAATAACGCTCTCTGGCCATCTCTCCTACTTACATAAGTATACTTATGTATATCTCGCTTTTTAAACCAGGTATTCCCAATCATCAGTCCTTTTTCAGCACATAAATCTACAAGCTCTTCACCATTTCCATTTACAACACTGAACACCCCATGTATACCAATTATTCCCTCAACTGCCACATTACTCACCTTCGCATTCAAATCACCCATCACTATGACCCGGTCTCGTGCATCAAAACCACTAACACACTCATTCAGGTGCTCCCAAAACACTTGCCTCTCTTGATCTTTCTTCTCATGCCCTGGTGCATATGCACCAATAATCACCCACCTCTCTCCATCAACTTTCAGTTTTACCCATATACCTAATAACTTTGCTCTTATTCACATTTACTCTTAACTTTCTTCTTTCACACACTTTACCAAACTCAGTCACCAGCTTCTGCAGTTTCTTACATGAATCAGCCACTAGCGCTGTATCATCAGCGAACAACAACTGACTCACTTCCCAAGCTCTCTCATCCCCAACAGACTTCATACTTGCCCCTCTTTCCAAAACTCTTGCATTCACCTCCCTAACAACCCCATCCATAAACAAATTAAACAACCATGGAGACATCACACACCCCTGCCGCAAACGTACATTCACTGAGAACCAATCACTTTCCTCTCTTCCTACACGTACACATGCCTTACATCCTCGATAAAAACTTTTCACTGCTTCTAGCAACTTGCCTCCCACACCATATATTCTTAATACCTTCCACAGAGCATCTCTATCTTTTTTTTTCTTTCATACTATTCACCATTTCCCGCGATAGTGAGGTAGCGTTAAGAACAGAGGACTGGGCCTTTGAGGGAATATCCTCACCTGGCCCCTTCTCTGCTCCTTCTTTTGGAAAATTAAAAAACATATATATATATATATATATATATATATATATATATATATATATATATATATATATATATATATATATATATATATATATATATATATATATATATATATATATATATATATATATATATATATATATATATATATATATATATATATATATCTGATGCTCTGTACATGCCTTCACCCTCTCAACCAATAATCTCCCATATAATTTACCAGGAATACTCAACAAACTTATACCTCTGTAATTTGAACACTCACTCTTATCCCCTTTGCCTTTGTACAATGGCACTATGCAAGCATTCCGCCAATCCTCAGGCACCTCTCCATGAGTCATACATACATTAAATAACCTTACCTACCAGTCAACAATACAGTCACCCCCTTTTTTTAATAAATTCCACTGCAATACCATCCAAACCTGCTGCCTTGCCGGCTTTCATCTTCCGCAAAGATTTTACTACCTCTTCTCTGTTTACCAAATCATTTTCCCTAACCCTCTCACTTTGCACACCACCTCGATCAAAACACCCTATATATGCCACTCTATCATCAAACACACTCAACAAGCCTTCAAAATACTCACTCCATCTCCTTCTCACATCACCACTACTTGTTATCACCTCCCCATTAGCCTCCTTCACTGAAGTTCCCATTTCCTCCCTTGTCTTACGCACTTTCTTTACCTCCTTCCAGAACATCTTTTTATTCTCCCTAAAATTTAATGATACTCTCTCACCCCAACTCTCATTTGCCCTCTTTTTCACCTCTTGCACCTTTCTCTTGACCTCTTGCCTCTTTCTTTTACACATCTCCCACTCATTTGCATTTTTTCCCTGCAAAAATCTTCCAAAATGCCTCTCTCTTCTCTTTCACTAAAAATCTTACTTCTTCATCCCACCACTCACTACCCTTTCTAATCAACCCACCTCCCACGCTTCTCATGCCACAAGCATCTTTTGCGCAAGCCATCACTGCTTCCCTAAATACATCCCATTCCTCCCCAATTCCCCTTACATCCTTTGTTCTCACCTTTCTCCATTCTGTACTCAGTCTCTCCTGGTACTTCCTCACACAAGTCTCCTTCCCAAGCTCACTTACTCTCACCACCCTCTTCAACCCAACATTTTGGTTTCAGAAGTGGTAGAGGTGTTGGATCAGGTGTTTGCTTTGAAGAATGTATGTGAGAAATACTTAGAAAAGCAAATGGATTTGTATGTAGCATTTATGGATCTGGAGAAGGCATATGATAGAGTTGATAGAGATGCTCTGTGGAAGGTACTAAGAATCAATGGTGTGGGAGGTAAGTTGTTAGAAGCAGTAAAAAGTTTTTATCGAGGATGTAAGGCATGTGTACGTGTAGGAAGAGAGGAAAGTGATTGGTTCTCAGTGAATGTAGGTTTGCGGTAGGGGTGTGTGATGTCTCTATGGTTGTTTAATTTGTTTATTGATGAGGTTGTTAGGGAGGTAAATGCAAGAGTTTTGGAAAGAGAGGCAAGTATGCAGTCTGTTGTGGATGAGAGAGCTTGGGAAGCGAGTCAGTTGTTGTTCGCTGATGATACAGCGCTAGTGGCTGATTCATGTAAGAAACTGCAGAAGCTGGTAACTGAGTTTGGTAAAGTGTGTGAAAGAAGAAAGTTAAGAGTAAATGTGAATAAGAGCAAAGTTATTAGGTACAGTAGGGTTGAGGGTCAAGTCAATTGGGAGGTTTGTTTGAATGGAGAATAACTGGAGGAAGTAAAGTGTTTTAGATATCTGGGAGTGGATCTGGCAGCAGATGGAACCATGGAAGCGGAAGTGAATCATTGGGAGAGGGAGGGGGCGAAAATCTTGGGAGCCTTGAAGAATGTTTTGAAGTCGAGAATATTATCTCGGAAAGCAAAAATGGGCATGTTTGAAGGAATAGTGGTTCCAACAATGTTGTATGGTTGCGAGGCGTGGGAGATGGATAGAGTTGTGCGCAGGAGGGTGGATGTGCTGGAAATGAGATGTTTGAGGATAATATGTGGTGTGAGGTGGTTTGATCGGGTAAGTAACGTAAGGGTAAGAGAGATGTGTGGAAATAAAAAGAGTGTGGTTGAGAGAGCAGAAGAGGGTGTTTTGAATTGTTTTGGTCACGTGGAGAGAATGAGGAAAGATTGTCCAAGAGGATATATGTGTCGGAGGTGGAGGGAACGAGAAGTGGGAGACCAAATTGGAGGTGGAAAGATGGAGTGAAAAAGATTTTGAGTGATCGGGGCCTGAACATGCAGGTGGGTGAATGGCGGGCAAGGAATAGAGTGAATTGGATCGATGTGGTATACCGGGGTCGACGTGCTGTCAATGGATTCAATCAGGGCATGTAAAGCGTCTGGGGTAAACCATGGAAAGTTCTGTGGGGCCTGGATGTGGAAAGGGAGCTGTGGTTCGGGCATTATTACATGACAGCTAGAGCCTGAGTTGTCTTTTCCTAGCGCTATCCCGCACACATGAGGGGCGAGGGGTTTGTTATTCCATGTGAGGCGAGGTAGCGATGGGAATAGATAAAGGCAGACACTATGAATTATGTACATGTGTATATATGTATATGTCTGTGTGTGTATATATATGTGTACATTGGGAAGTATAGGTATGTATATTTGCGTGTGTGGACGTGTATGTATATACATGTGTATGTAGGTGGGTTGGGCCATTTCTTTCGTCTGTTTCCTTGCTCTACCTCGCAAACGCTGGAGACAGCGACGAAGCAAAATAATAAAAAAAAATAAAATATATATATATATATATATATATATATATATATATATATATATATATATATATATATATATATATATATATATATATGTATATATATATATATATATATATATATATATATATATATATATATATATATATATATATATATATATATATATATATATATATATATATATATATATATATATATATATATATATATATATATATATATATATATATATATATATATATATATATATATATATATATATATATATATATATATATATATATATATATATATATATATATATATATATATGTTGTGGATGGGAGGGCTTAGGAAGTGAGTCAGTTGTTTGCTGATGATACATCTCTCGTGGCTGATTCGGGTGAGAAACTGCAGAAGCTGGTGACTGAGTTTGGTAAAGTGAGTGTATGAAGAAAGCTGAGAGTAAATGTGAATAAGAGCAAGGTTATTAGGTACAGTAGGGTTGAGGGACAAGTCAGTTGATTGGTAGGTAAGTTTGAATGGAGAAAAACTGGAGGAAGTGAAGTGTTTTAGATATCTGGGAGTTGCTTTAGCAGTGGATGGAACCATGGAAGCAGAATTGAGTTACAGGGTGGGGGAAGGAGCGAAGTTCTGGGAGCGTTAAAAAATGTGTGGAAGACTAGAACATTATCTCGGTAAGCAGAATTGGGTGTGGTTGAAGGTATAGTAGTTCCAACAATGTTATATGGTTGCTAGGCGCCGGCTGTAGATAAAGTTGTGCTTAGGAGGGTGGATGTGTTGGAAATGAGATGTTTGGGGACAATATGTAGTGTGAGGTGGTTTGATCGAGTAAGAAATGAAAGAGTAAGAGAGATGTGTGGTAATAAAAAGAGTGTGGTTGAGAGAGCAGAATCAGGTGTTTTGAAATGGTTTGGTTACATGAAAGAATGAGTAAGGAAAGATTGACAAAGAGGACATATTTGATTGAGGCCAGAACCTGCAGGAAGGTAAAAGATGTGCAAGGAATAGAGTGATTTGAACGAGTGGTATACCGGGGTCGACGTGCTGTCAATGGATTGAACCAGGGCATGTAAAGCGTCTAGGTTAAACTATGGATAGTTTTTTGGGGCCTGGATGTGGAAAGTAGTTTCGGTGCATTATACATGACAGCTAGAGCTGAGTGTAAATGAATGTTTACTTTGTTGTCTTTTCCTAGTGCTACCTCGTGTGTGGCAGGGTGGCGACGGGAGTGAATAAAGGCAGCAAGTACGAATTATGTACA
>NC_092237.1:22304111-22352139 GCF_036320965.1 Panulirus ornatus | reverse complement strand
ATACCTGGTTTAAAAAGCGAGATATATATAAGTATACGTATGTAGGTAGGAGAGATGGCCAGAGAGCGATATTGGATTACGTGTTAATTGATAGGAGCGCGAAACAGAGACTTTTGGATGTTAATGTGCTGAGAGGTGCAACTCGAAGGATGTCTGATCATTATCTTATGGAGGCGAAGGTGAAGATTTGTAGAGGTTTTCAGAAAAGAAGAGATAATGTTGGGGTGAAGAGAGTGGTGAGAGTAAGTGAGCTTGGGAAGGAGACTTGTGTGAGGAAGTACCAGGAGAGACTGAGTGCAGAATGGAAAAAGGTGAGAACAAAGGAGGTAAGGGGAGTGGGGGAGGAATAGGATATATTTAGAGAAGCAGTGTTGGCTTGCGCAAAAGATGCTTGTGGCATGAGAAGCGTGGGAGGTGGGTTGATTAGAAAGGGTAGTGAGTCGTGGGATGAAGAAGGAAGATTATTAGTGAAAGAGAAGAGAGAGGAATTTGGACGATTTTTGCAGGGAAATAATGCAAATGAGTGGGAGATGTATAAAAGAAAGAGGCAGGAAGTCAAGAGAAAGGTGCAAGAGGTGAAAAAGAGGGCAAATGAGAACTAGGGTGAGAGAGTATCATTAAATTTTAGGGAGAATAAAAAGATGTTTTGGAAGGAGGTAAATAAAGTGCAGTAAGACAAGGGAGAAAATGGGAACTTCAGTGAAGGGCGCTAATGGGGAGGTGATAACAAGTAGTGGTGATGTGAGAAGATGGAGTGAGAATTTTGAAGGTTTGTTGAATGTGTTTGATGATAGAGTGGCAGATATAGAGTGTTTTGGTCGAGGTGGTGTGCAAAGTGAAAGGGTTAGGGAAAATGATTTGGTAAACATAGAAGAGGTAGTAAAAGCTTTGTGGAAGATGAAAGCCGGGAAGGCAGCCGGTTTGGATGGTATTGCAGAAGAATTTATTAAAAAAAAGGGATGCCTGTATTGATGAGTGGATTGTAAGATTATTTGATGTATGTATGACTCATGGTGAGGTGCCTGAGGATTGGCGGAATGCTTTCATAGTGCCATTGTACAAAGGCAAAGGCGATAAGAGTGAGTGCTCAAATTACAGAGGTATAAGTTTGTTGAGTATTCCTTGTAAATTATATGGAAGGGTATTGATTGAGAGGGTGAAGGCATGTACAGAGCATCAGATTGGGGAAGAGCAGTGTGGTTTCAGAAGTGATAGAGGATGTGTGGATCAGGTGTTTGCTTTGGAGAATGTATGTGAGAAATACTTAGAAAAGCAAATGGATTTTTATGTAGCATTTATGGATCTTGAGAAGTTATATGATAGAGTTGATAGAAATGCTCTGTGGAAGGTATTAAGAATATATGGTGTGGGAGGCAAGTTGTTAGAAGCAGTGAAAAGTTTTTATCGAGGATGTAAGGCATGTGCACGTGTAGGAGGAGAGGAAAGTGATTGGTTCTCAGTGAATGTAGGCTTGCGGCAGGGGTGTGTTATGTGTCCATGGTGTGATGTGTCATGTAATAATGCACGGACACCACAGCTCCCTTTCCACATCCAGTCCCCACAGAACTTTCCATGGTTTACCCCAGACGCTTCACATGCCCTGGTTCAATCCATTGACAGCACCTCGACCCCGGTATATCACATCGTTCGAATTCACTCTATTCCTTGCACGCCTTTCGCCCTCCTGCATGTTCAGGCCCCGATAACTCAAAAGCTTTTTCACTCCATCTTTCCACCTCCAATTTGGTCTCCCACTTCTCCCCGTTCCCTCCCCCTCTGACACATATATCCTCTTGGTCAATCTTTCCTTAGTCATTTTGTCCATGTGACCTAACCATTTCAAAACACTCTCTTCTGCTCTCTTAACCACACTCTTTTTATTTCCACACATATCTCTTACCCTTACATTACTTACTCGATCAAACCACCTCACACCACGTATTGCCCTCAAACATCTCATTTCCAGCACATTCACCCCTTTTGCGCACAACTCTATCCATAGCCCATGCCTCGAAACCATACAACATTGTTGGAACCACTATTCCTTCAAACATACCCATTTTTGATTTCCGAGATAATGTTCTCGACTTTCAAACATTCTTCAAGGCTCCCAGAATTTTCGCCCCCTCCCCCACCCCATGATTCACTTCCGCTTCCATGGTTCCATCCGCTGCCAGACCCATTCCTAGATATCTAAAACACTTTAGTTCCTCCATTTTTTCTCCATTCAAACTTACCTCCCAATTGACTTGACCCTCAACCCTACTGTACCTAATAATCTTGCTCATTTTCACATTTACTCTTAAGTTTCTTCTTTCACATACTTTACCAAAATATATATATATATATATATATATATATATATATATATATATATATATATATATATATATATATATATATATATATATATATATATATATATATATATATATATATATATATATATATATATATATATATATATATATATATATATATATATATATAATTTTTTTTTTTTTTTTTTTTTTTTTTTTTTTTGCTTTGTCGTTGTATCGTGCGTTTGCGAGGTAACGCAAGGAAACAGACGAAAGAAATGGCCCAACCCACCCCCATACACATGTATATACATACGTCCACACACGCAAATACACATACCTACAAAGCTTTCCATGGTTTACCCCAGACGCTTCACATGCCTTGATTCAATCCACTGACAGAACGTCAACCCCGGTATACCACATCGCTCCAATTCACTCTATTCCTTGCCCTCCTTTCACCCTCCTGCATGTTCAGGCCCCGATCACACAAAATCTTTTTCACTCCATCTTTCCACCTCCAATTTGGTCTCCCTCTTCTCCTCGTTCCCTCCACCTCCGACACATATATTCTCTTGGTCAATCTTTCCTCACTCATTCTCTCCATGTGCCCGAACCATTTCAAAACACCCTCTTCTCCTCTCTCAACCAAGCTCTTTTTATTTCCACACATCTCTCTTACCCTTACGTTACTTACTCGATCAAACCACCTCACACCACACATTGTCCTCAAACATCTCATTTCCAGCACATCAATCCTCCTGCGCACAACTCTATCCATAGCCCACGCCTCGCAACCATACAACATTGTTGGAACCACTATTCCTTCAAACATACCCATTTTTGCTTTCCAAGATAATGTTCTCGACTTCCACACATTCTTCAAGGCTCCCAGAATTTTTGCACCCTCCCACACCCTATGATCCACTTCCGCTTCCATGGTTCCATCCGCTGCCAGATCCACTCCCAGATATCTAAAACACTTCACTTCCTCCAGTTTTTCTCCATTCAAACTCACCTCCCAATTGACTTGACCCTCAACCCTACTGTACCTAATAACCTTGCTCTTATTCACATTTACTCTTAACTTTCTTCTTTCACACACTTTACCAAACTCAGTCACCAGCTTCTGCAGTTTCTCACATGAATCAGCCACCAGCGCTGTATCATCAGCGAACAACAACTGACTCACTTCCCAAGCTCTCTCATCCCCAACAGACTTCATACTTGCCCCTCTTTCCAAAACTCTTGCATTCACCTCCCTAACAACCCCATCCATAAACAAATTAAACAACCATGGAGACATCACACACCCCTGCCGCAAACCTACATTCACTGAGAACCAATCACTTTCCTCTCTTCCTACACGTACACATGCCTTACATCCTTGATAAAAACTTTTCACTGCTTCTAACAACTTGCCTCCCACACCATATATTCTTAATACCTTCCACAGAGCATCTCTATCAACTCTATCATATGCCTTCTCCAGATCCATAAATGCTACATAGAAATCCATTTGCTTTTCTAAGTATTTCTCACATACATTCTTCAAAGCAAACACCTGATCCACACATCCTCTACCACTTCTGAAACCACACTGCTCTTCCCCAATCTGATGCTCTGTACATGCCTTATATATATACATATATATATATATATATATATATATATATATTATATATATATATATATATATATATATATATATATATATATATATATATATATATATATATATATATATATATATATATATATATATATATATATATATATATATATATATATATATATATATATATATATATATTCAAAATTACGACTAAATTCATTTATTCTTCTGTAACTGTATATAAAATCTACTTATATCTCTCTCTAAATCATGTTAATGTGCTTTTTCCCTCTTCCCACATTAATCTTTGGCTTTCCCATCTCAATCTCTAACAAAAAATCTCGAAAAAGGACTCTATGGATCATTTCTTTTCGAGTGGCTTGTTGAAATGAGAAACCTTATAACCGTAGTTTGATTGAACTCTATGGAATACTTGAATGATAAGACTACATTTGATTTACACAACCTTCCAACATGTTTGATGCTGGCTACCTTCTCCTCTTAACCAAACAAAGTAAAAGAACATTACATGTCTTAATATTGTGTTCACCACATGAAAAACAGTGTTGAAGAACTCCTCGAGAGAAAACTTCCTTTTTACAACAGATTGTCTTTCATTTCGTACAGCATTATCTTTTTTTTTTTTTTTTACTTTGTCGCTGTCTCCCGCGTTTGCAAGGTAGCGCAAGGAAACAGACGAAAGAAATGGCCCAACCCACCCCCATACACATGTATATACATACGTCCACACACGCAAATATACATACCTACACAGCTTTCCATGGTTTACCCCAGACGCTTCACATGCCCTGATTCAATCCACTGACAGCACGTCAACCCCGGTATACCACATCGATCCAATTCACTCTATTCCTTGCCCTCCTTTCACCCTCCTGCATGTTCAGGCCCCGATCACACAAAATCTTTTTCATTCCATCTTTCCACCTCCAATTTGGTCTCCCACTTCTCCTCGTTCCCTCCACCTCCAACACATATATCCTCTTGGTCAATCTTTCCTCACTCATTCTCTCCATGTGCCCAAACCACTTCAAAACACCCTCTTCTGCTCTCTCAGCCACGCTCTTTTTATTTCCACACATCTCTCTTACCCTTACGTTACTCACTCGATCAAACCACCTCACACCACACATTGTCCTCAAACATCTCATTTCCAGCACATCCATCCTCCTGCGCACAACTCTATCCATAGCCCACGCCTCGCCACCATACAACATTGTTGGGACCACTATTCCTTCAAACATACCCATTTTTGCTTTCCGAGACAATGTTCTCGACTTCCACACATTCTTCAAGGCCCCCAGAACCCTCGCCCCCTCCCCCACCCTACGATCCACTTCCGCTTCCATGGTTCCATCCGCTGCCAGATCCACTCCCAGATATCTAAAACACTTATCTAGGGCCACATATTTCCATGTCCTTGGTTGAACTCCAGTCCTTGGCTTTCTTATGGTCAGCTGAACCTCAGCTAAACACTTCCAGGCATTTTCTTGAATATTGCACTTCCATATATGCTGCTTGACCTGATCCTTATACACGCGTGCTGCTGGCCACATCCCATTCATACATGTCCATGTACTCGTCTAAACTCCAACCACCTCCTCCATGCAATATGCTGAACCCGACCCCTGTTCCTCTACTGGACCCTAACTTTACACTTCACATACTGTTAAATCTCAGCCTTCACTTCCATGTCCACGATACATCCCAACAACACACTTGCATGTTTTTGACTAAAACCCAACTCCACATTTCTATGTAGTTGGCTGCATCTCCACAATCAATGGTAAGGCGAGTAGTCAGAGAAGAAAGAACACCATTCCAAATATGAATATGATACAACTGTCAGAAGAGATCGCAGAGATATGCTTACTATCATCAGACAGTGAATAAGTAATATGAAACAAAACTTCAGCTGAGGAAAAAGCATAGGATAGTTTTAGACAAGATTTAAGAAGTATAGTGCATAATAGAAATCCAGTGAAGATGAATATATGGTAGATATATTTGGCTTAGAATGGACTGCAATAGAAGCAACAATATTTACATAGTAATTATACAGTAAACAATGATTAAACATTGTGCACTGAATATACATTATACAGTCAATTAAGTGAAAACTAATCTAAAACTGATATCTCTCGCAAGACAAAGTGATTTATTTACGCAAGCCTGTGGAAACTGTTTGGTCATCCTCAGTTTAACTACACAAGAAGACAATAAATATGTTTTAGCTGAATGTGATTAAACATGGGTGAACAGAATCTGATGATCCGTCATGGGAGTTGATTTCTCTCTTATGAGCCAACATTACTGCTCCTAATTACTCCAAAAAGGTTCATTATTATCAAGGAGTCATATAATAGACAAGTTCTCCAAATGTGTTATAAAAAAAGTTTGTAGAAGGGCTACCCAAGATAAGGTTTAGCTCTAACTAGATACTCCCATCATTAGTACATCTGGATATATATGGTGAGTGTCTTCCAAGTATCAGCTTTACCAAGCTTCAAAAATACTTTAGCAATACTTCATTCCACTCGACTGAACAGGAAATACAAGAAATGCAAATAGCAGCATTATTCTTTGCGCAGCGATGCTGTTTGAGTTACACTCGTTTCATTAAGAATTCCATGAATCTAAACCAAACCCGATTCATGTATTTTTCGATTCTCTCGATAGCGCAGAATAGAAATTGCTTTGGCCTGAATAACTTGCATTTCGCAGAGTCACAATTAAAGGTCATATATCGATAGTGTTAATGGAAAAAGTGATTGATTTGTGAAGGATGACAGAAGAATATGACAGAGGGGCAAATTAAGAGAACTTGCTTCGGCCTTTTTGAAGATAAGGAGGGCGAAAGCCTGTGCCTCTTTATTGAAACTTGGCAGAGATTGAAGGATATGATAAAATCATTTGCACCTGTTCCACCTGAGGGAGCTACATATCTCCAAGAGTGAGGTTGGAAGACGAAAAATGGAAATTAATGTTTCTCTTTGGTCTCAGGGCCACTGACCTGCGAGAAAGATATATGATAAAGCGACTAGTTGAATGATGCTGGCCTTTCATTTATTCTTTGGGAAGTGGGAATGACCTGGAAAGAAAATCTGCAGAAAAGTTTAAAACTAAGAAAATAGAATGGGATTTCCACGAGTAATAAGACAATCTCATATTTTTGAGCTTCGTAATAGACACCCATCACATGTGATATCAATAGATACCCATCATATATGATATCAGCAGGGAACACAGAAAGTAGTCTGGGTGATGGTTACTCTCCGAAACAACTGAGGTGTTGTATAGCAACTAATCTGGCTGACCCTTCTATGACAGACTAGAACACTGATCAGCTAAATGAAAAGTCCTTCATTCTCAGGTTTGAATTTAAAGATATGGCCAAAATGAGCTCCAGATTGCCGTTATGGAATGAAGTTGAACAAATGCACTCACGGCTTGGTCTGATGCATTAGAGGTGAGGTAAAGGAAAGTTCAGTGTGAGTAATGGACTGAGCAGCCACAGGACATGCCCACTGGAAATCCCTGAGCCAGCGTGAAATACATTATTTACCCGAACATAATGGAAGTCATCATGCAGCCATTTCTAATGAATATGACGACAGAACGAGCTAGTCGGTGTTTATGTTACATATCTGACTGTTTCAAAACTCTCGCTAGGAATTATTTCACTTTGTTGAGAATCAGATCCCGATTAGGAGTTCGTGTCTTATGGCTACTTATCTGTCAGTGTGAAGAACATTCATCCTTCTGTCTCCTTCGAGAGATAGTGCTGATAGAATACGTCCCTCCTCCTAGAACCTCTGTTGATTACAGAGGTGGCAATGCTAACTCTTTTCCCATTGACTATAAAACTCAGACCTAACATTTACCGTTGTCCAGGTAAGATATACAGTTATTCAGTTCTGCATTGCAGGAATATGAATTCCTTGCAATTTCAGAAAAAATTCTTGACTGATCTCAAGAATCTAGTTTTTTGAAAAATGGGCTAAAGTAACGGTACAGAACGTTTGATGTTATCTAAATATAATTATCAACAGGACTACTTTGGAGAAAAGTGTCCTGGCGTTGCCTATGACGTCTTTTCAGAGGTTCCTGCTGCCCAAGACAGAGTTACTTCTAGTTGCAGGAGAATGTTGACTCTTTTGGAGTGAGAATTTCTTTTGACGAGACGGTACTCCTGATGATACAGCCCCGCCGAAATGACTTTTCACTCACGGTGTGACTTCATGCAAGTGGAGGCCAGTAACACCACTATCAGTGTATTTACTTCTGATGACTTGTGGATGCTCAAGTGCAGTATAGTCTGATTATTATGACAAAAAATTCTTTTTCGCTAATATCTCCATCACCTTGTAACGTGTTGGAAGCTTAATCAGAGACAATAGGATTCCTTAAACGAAACATTTGTTACCATCTCCTGGAAAGCATCATTCATATATTTTTGCTCTTCCTCGCTGGTATCTTGTCGGTGCAATTTCTAATATCTCTCACACTGCATGCTTCAGATTGTATTTAGCCGAGAAATGTTACAGCTGTACCAGAAATCAAAAGTTAGCTGACTCTCTGAAGTGTTGTTTTAACAGTAGTAAAAAGAAAAGGCCGACTACGAGTACGATTCGTAAAATGATGTATACTGGCCAATGTCGCATGGAAAAATATGATAAGCAGGCACGAGGAAAGTGATAATTGTTTCACGTACATGGATGATGTGGCTTTCCACTAACATTCTCAGCACTAGCATACCACTAACTTGCACAAATCTCGGTTATTTACTAACATATATACAAATTCAATATTTCCCTCACATCAACAGAGCTCAGTGGTCCACTGTTATGTAGAAAAGGTAATAATCCACTGGGATAAACAAAGCCACATGTGCCACATACTTATGCACATCTCAAGAGTACCTTAAGCTTGTCGACGGAAAGGCGTTCTACTAACGTACAATATCCGGTGCTCCACGAGCACACATAAGAATCACTAGTGCTCCAGTAGTATACTAATGGCCTAAAGTTCAAGAACATATACATACATACTTATGAATCAGTAACATTAACAGAGACCATGTTTCACTTGCACGTAATCTTTCCATTACTCCACTAGAACTTGTGTAATTTGTCCTAAGTACACATCCCCGGTTTTCTACTGCGCTGCACAAATCATTCTTATACTGCAATGTATACAGCCAGGTATTCCTCAGGTATGTAGACAGTGTGTGAAATCTAAAAGTTTAGTGTTCCACTCTCACAGACGCATCACAATGTTCCACTAACACAGGACAGTCTTCCACCAGTATTTCACTCATCTGACCTCAGGTAGTGTTCTGCTGGCATTTTCTAGCTTCGTTGTTCATAACGATGTAGTAAGAGACGGTTTTTCACTGACACGTACAAATCTTAGCGTCTATTTTTCATGTACGCATTTCAGTGCCTCGCAAGTGTGCAGCTCAAGACATTACTAATACATGTTGAGCTCATTGCTTCGTTATCACATATATAGCTTACTGCTTCACTAACATATGCTGAGCTCATCGCTCCAATGACGTGCATACAGCTCACTGCTTCACTATCTGTACATGGCTTAGTGCTCGACTAATATTTACATACGCAGAGGTCAGTGATCGTTAACCAAACAAACACTGCGCTTACTACGTTACCAGTTTACAAATAGGTCACTGTTAACTAGAATTACTCACATGAGTCTGTAATGAAGTAGCCAGTTAGGAATTCATGTACTACACCAAAATTTTGCTATAATCATAGATTCAAAATCGAGTATTAGATTTAACTGTGTTGGAATTTCAAAGAACACCACGTGTAGGGAAATAAATGGATTACCCTTGGTAATCTACTGGTCATAAAATATTCGTTTATGGATCTAAATTTAGTATCATAAATACGCTGAAGCAACCATAATCAGTACATCCTTTATACATACACGGTACCCAAAAACAACTTGATCTATTGCTCATACTATACTCACATGAAGGTATAAAGTATATGAAAACCTCTGTACTAAGCTGCTACATAAGAAAAAACTACATGTCTGTACCTCAGAGGACTACGGCCATGATAAGGCATGATGCATCACCGGCCGGGGAAGCATCGTCGATGAAACTGCCACAATGACGCACCGACACTGCATACTAATCTGCTCTGATGCTCAGCCCAGTGAAATATCTGGTCGTTCCTCCATAACTTACACTCTCAAACTGTCTATAAGACTATTAGCGTGATACAGCTGTCATGGTACCTCAACCCCACCCACTTTATCTACAGCCATAACATTCTATGAGTGCCAGTAGCTATGTTAACCTGGCCTCTCAGTTTCCAGCCTTATCAGTGATGTGGTGCTACAGCTTTGCTGATCTCGGTTAATCAGGCCTCTCAAACATCACCGTTTTAGTGTAACCATCTTGATGAACTTAGTTAATCCGGCCGATCAAATTAGCGTAATATCACAGTTGAACTTTAACCGTCTTAATGAACTAGGTAATTTCGGCTTCTCAAACCAGTGTAATATCACTGTTTGTACTGTAAGCGTTGCTGTGTGTTAAAGTCTTGAACTCTATAGTCTGTCCTTTGAGTCTTCTGTAACATAACGTTACCATCTTATTGAACTTGTTAATATGGTCTCCATAACTGGTGTAATATCACTACTATAGTGTTAGCACGGCCTCCCATACTATCCACAACTAAATAATGTCACTGTTTCAGTGTTATATTCTTAGTAAACCTTCTTCCTCCGATCTTTTACACTGTTACCGTAACTCAGATTGATGTCATGACACTTACGGTGTCAGATGTTTCCATTTCATGTGTATCTCATTTTATCTTTTCTATAACTATGAACCTGCCTCTACATCACTCAAATGATGCCATAGAGTGGCTTAGCTTACGTCGACCTGTCGAATGCTACCGCATCCGGAAGCCCGACTACGGAAAACACCGTCATAATATAATCAACATACAACACTTTTGTTAGACTTGCTTAGTCTGTCGTCTGTAGACGTTGCTGTAGCACAGTGAGTGTGTCATAGCGTTGTTATGCCACTTGAACTTGGTTTCTAAAAATTCTGTCGGGAGGAAATCACGAAGTAATAGCTTAAATGAATAGAAATCTTTAACTCGGACTAAAACTAACGCAACAAAAGTTACCAAGTGCTTTGCTTTACTATTGTATTGGTTTAGTCTCGCATAAGAATTAAAAAAAACTGAAGTCGGTTACCTATAATCGAGAAGAAATATATATATATATATATATATATATATATATATATATATATATATATATATATATATATATGTATATATATATATATATATATATATATATATATATATATATATATATATATATATTGAGAGGGTGAAGGCATGTACAGAGCATCAGATTGGGGAAGAGCAGTGTGGTTTCAGAAGTAGTAGAGGATGTGTGGATCAGGTGTTTGCTTTGAAGAATGTATGTGAGAAATACTTAGAAAAGCAAATGGATTTGTATGTAGCATTTATGGATCTGGAGAAGGCATATGATAGAGTTGATAGAGATGCTCTGTGGAAGGTATTAAGAATATATGGTGTGGGAGGCAAGTTGTTAGAAGCAGTGAAAAGTTTTTATCGAGGATGTAAGGCATGTGTACGTGTAGGAAGAGAGGAAAGTGATTGGTTCTCAGTGAATGTAGGTTTGCGGCAGGGGTGTGTGATGTCTCCATGGTTGTTTAATTTGTTTATGGATGGGGTTGTTAGGGAGGTAAATGCAAGAGTCTTGGAAAGAGGGGCAAGTATGAAGTCTGTTGGGGATGAGAGAGCTTGGGAAGTGAGTCAGTTGTTGTTCGCTGATGATACAGCGCTGGTGGCGGATTCATGTGAGAAACTGCAGAAGCTGGTGACGGAGTTTGGTAAAGTGTGTGGAAGAAGAAAGTTAAGAGTAAATGTGAATAAGAGCAAGGTTATTAGGTACAGTAGGGTTGAGGGTCAAGTCAATTGGGAGGTGAGTTTGAATGGAGAAAAACTGGAGGAAGTGAAGTGTTTTAGATATCTGGGAGTGGATCTGTCAGCGGATGGAACCATGGAAGCGGAAGTGGATCATAGGGTGGGGGAGGGGGCGAAAATTTTGGGAGCCTTGAAAAATGTGTGGAAGTCGAGAACATTATCTCGGAAAGCAAAAATGGGTATGTTTGAAGGAATAGTGGTACCAACAATGTTGTATGGTTGCGAGGCGTGGGCTATGGATAGAGTTGTGCGCAGGAGGATGGATGTGCTGGAAATGAGATGTTTGAGGACAATGTGTGGTGTGAGGTGGTTTGATCGAGTAAGTAACGTAAGGGTAAGAGAGATGTGTGGAAATAAAAAGAGCGTGGTTGAGAGAGCAGAAGAGGGTGTTTTGAAATGGTTTGGGCACATGGAGAGAATGAGTGAGGAAAGATTGACCAAGAGGATATATGTGTCGGAGGTGGAGGAAACGAGGAGAAGAGGGAGACCAAATTGGAGGTGGAAAGATGGAGTGAAAAGGATTTTGTGTGATCGGGGCCTGAACATGCAGGAGGGTGAAAGGAGGGCAAGGAATAGAGTGAATTGGAGCGATGTGGTATACAGGGGTTGACGTGCTGTCAGTGGATTGAATCAAGGCATGGAAGCGTCCGGGGTAAACCATGGAAAGCTGTGTAGGTATGTATATTTGCGTGTGTGGACGTGTGTATGTACATGTGTATGGGGGGGGGTTGGGCCATTTCTTTCGTCTGTTTCCTTGCGCTACCTCGCAACCGCGGGAGACAGCGACGAGGTATAAAAAAAAAAAAAAAAAAATATGTAGATATATATATATATATTTCTTTTTTTTTAACAGCTTTCCTCCCACACCATATATTCTTAATAACTTCCAAAGAACATCTCTATCAACTCTATCATATGCCTTCTACAGATCCATAAATGCTACATACAAATCCATTAGCTTTTCTAAGTATTTCTCACATACATTCTTCAAAGCAAACACTTGATCCACACATCCTCTACTACTTCTGAAACCACACTGCTCTTCCCCAATCTGATGCTCTGTACATGCCTTCACCCTCTCAATCAATACTCTCCCATATAATTTACCAGAAATACTCAACAAACTTATACCTCTCTAAAGCAGTGAAAATTTTTATCGAGGATGTAAGGCATGTGTACGTCTAGGAAGAGAGGAAAGTGATTGGTTCTCAGTGAATGTAGGTTTCCGGCAGGGGTGTGTGATGTCTCCATGGTTGTTTAATTTGTTTATGGATGGGGTTGTTAGGGAGGTGAATGCAAGAGTTTTGGAAAGAGGGGCAAGTATGAAGTCTGTTGTGGATGAGAGAGTTTGGGAAGTGAGTCAGTTGTTGTTCGCTGATGATACAGCGCTGGTGGCTGATTCATGTGAGAAACTGCAGAAGCTGGTGACTGAGTTTGGTAAAGTGTGTGAAAGAAGAAAGTTAAAAGTAAATGTGAACAAGAGCAAGGTTATTAGGTACAGTAGGGTTGAGGGTCAAGTCAATTGGGAGGTAAGTTTGAATGGAGAAAAACTGGAGGAAGTAAAGTATTTTAGATATCTGGGAGTGGATCTGGCAGCGGATGGAACGATGGAAGCGGAAGTGAATCGAAGGGTGGGGGAGGGGGCGAAAACCCTGGGAGCCTTGAAGAATGTGTGGAAGTCGAGAACATTACCTCGGAAAGCAAAAATGGGTATGTTTGAAGGAATAGTGGTTCCAACAATGTTGTATGGTTGCGAGGCGTTGGCTATGGATAGAGTTGTGCGCAGGAGGGTGGATGTGCTGGAAATGAGATGTTTGAGGACAATATGTGGAGTGAGGTGGTTTGATCGAGTAAGTAATGTAAGGGTAAGAGAGATGTGTGAAAATAAAAAGAGCGTGGTTGAGAGAGCAGAAGAGGGTGTTTTGAAATGGTTTGGGCACATGGAGAGAATGAGTGAGGAAAGATTGACCAAGAGGATATATGTGTCGGAGGTGGAGGGAGGGAGGAGAAGTGGGAGACCAAATTGGAGGTGGAAAGATGGAGTGAAAAAGATTTTGTGTGATCGGGGTCTCAACATGCAGGAGGGTGAAAGGAGGGCAAGGAATAGAGTGAACTGGATCGATGTGGTATACCGAGGTTGACGTGCTGTCAGTGGATTGAATCAGGGCGTCTCGGGTAAACCATGGAAAGCTGTGTAGGTATATATATTTGCGTGTGTGGACGTATGTATGTACATGTGTATGGGGGTGGGTTGGGCCATTTCTTTCGTCTGTTTCCTTGCGCTACCTCGCAAACGCGGGAGACAGCGACAAAAAAACAAAATGTATATATATATATATATATATATATATATATATATATATATATATATATATATACTCATTTATCTATTTATTTATTCATTTTGCTTTGTCGCTGTCTCCCGCGTTTGCGAGGTAGCGCAGGGAAACAGACGAAAGAAAGGCCCAACCCACCCACATACACATGTATATACATACACGTCTACACAGGCAAATATACATGCCTATACATCTCAATGTATACATATATATATATATATATATATATATATATATATATATATATATATATATATATATATATATATATATATATATATATATATATATATATATATATATATCTTTTCTTTCAAACTATTCGCCATTTCCCGCATTAGCGAGGTAGCGTTCAGAACAGAGGACTGGGCCTTAGAGGGAATACCCTCACCTGGCCCAATTCTCTGTTCCTTCTTTTGGAAAATTAAAAAAAAACGAGAGGGGATGATTTCCAGCCCCCCGCTCCCTCCCCTTTTAGTCGCCTTCTACGACACGCAGGGAATACGTGGGAAGTATTCTTTCTCCCCTATCCCCAGGGGATATATATATATATATATATATATATATATATATATATATATATATATATATATATATATATATATATATATATATATATATATATACATATATATATATATACACACACACAGACATATGTATATATATACACATGTACATAATTCACACTATCTGCCCGTATTCATTCCCATCGCCACCCCGCTACACATGGAATAACAGCCCCCTCCCCCCTCATGTGTGTGAGGTAGCGCTAGAAAAGGCAACAAAGGCCTCATTCGTTCACACACAGTCTCTAGCTGTCATGTAATAATGCACCGAAACCACAGCTTCCTTTCCACATTCAGGCCCCACAAAACTTTCCATGGTTTACACCAGGCGCTTCACATGCCCTGGTTCAATCCATTGACAGCACGTCGACCCCGGTATACCACATCGTTCCAATTCACCCTATTCCTTGCATGAATTTCACCCTCCTGCATGTTAAGGCCACGATCACTCAAAAGTTTTTTGACTCCATCTTTCCACCTCCAATTTGGTCTCCCACTTCTACTCGTTCCCTCCACCTCTGACATATATATCCTCTTGGTCAGTCTTTCCTCACTCATTCTCTCCATGTGACCAAACCATTTCAAAACACCCTCTTCTGGTCTCTCAACCACACTCTTTTTATTACCACACATCTCTCTTACCCTTACATTACTTACTCGATCAAACCACCTGACACCACATATTGTCCTCAAATATCTCATTTCCAGCACATCCACCGTCCTCCGCAAAACTCTATCCATAAACCATGCCTCGCAACCATACAACATTGTTGGAACCACTATTCCTTCAAACATACCCATTTTTGCTTTCCGAGATAATGTTCTCGACTTCCACACATTCTTCAAGGCTCCCAGAACTTTCGCCCCCTCCCCAACCCTATGATTCACTTCCGCGTCCATGGTTCCATCCGCTGCCAAATCCACTCCCAGATATCTAAAACACTTCACTTCCTCCAATTTTTCTCCATTCAAACTTACCTCCCAATTGACTTGACCCTCAACCCTAGTGTACCTAACATCCTTGCTTTTATTCGCATTTACTCTCATCTTTCTTCTTTCACACACTTTACCAAACTCAGTCACCAGCTTCTGCAGGTTCTCACATGAATCAGCCACCAGCGCTGTATCATCAGCGAACAACAACTGACTCACTTCCCAAGCTCTCTCGATCAGAACACTCTACATACTTGCTCCTCTTTCCAGAACTCTTGCATTCACCTCCTTAACAACCTAATCCATAAACAAATTAAACAACCATGGACACATCACACACCCCTGCAGCAAACCTACATTCACTGAGAACCAATCACTTTCCTCTCTTCCTACTCGTACGCATGCCTTACATCCTCGATAAAAACTTTTCACTGCTTCTAACAACTTGCCTCCCACACCATATATTCTTAATACTTTCCACAGAGCATCTCTATCAACTCTATCATATGCCTTCTCCAGATCCATAAATGCTACATACATATCCATTTGTTCTTCTAAGTGTTTCTCACATATATTCTTCAAAGCAAACGCCTGATCACACATCCTCTACCACTTCTGAAACCACACTGCTCTTCCCAAATCTGATGCTCTGTACATGCCTTCACCTTCTCAATCAATACCCTCCATATAATTTACCAGGAATACTCAACAGACTTATACCTCTGTAATTTGAACACTCACTCTTATCCCCTTTGCCTTTGTACAATGGCACTATGCAAGCATTCCGCTAATCCTCAGGCACCTCACCATGAATAATACATACATTAGATAACCTTACCAACTAGTCATCAATACAGTCACCCCCTTTTCTAATAAATTCCATTGCAATACCATCCAAACACGCTGCCTTGCCGGCTTTCATCTTCCGCAAAGCTTTTACTACCTTTCCTCTGTTTACCAAATCATTTTCCCTAACCCTCTCCCTTAGCACACCAACTCGACCAAAACACCCCACATCTGCCATTCTATCATCAAACACATTCAACAAACCTTCAAAATACTCACTCCATCTCCTTCTCACATCACCACTACTTGTTATCACCTCCCCATTAGCCCTCTTCATTGAAGCTCCCATTTGTTCCCTTGTCTTACGCACTTTATTTACCTCCTTCCAAAACATCTTTTTATTCTCCCTAAACTTCAATGATACTCTCTAACCCCAACTCTCATTTACCCTCTTTTTCACCTCTTGCACCTTTCTCTTGACCTCCTGCCTCTTTCTTTTATAAATCTCCCACTTATTTTTATTTTTCCCTGCAAATATCGTCCAAGTGCCTCTCTCTTCTCTTTCCCTAATAAACTTACTTCTTAATCCCACCACTCACTACCCTTTCTAATCTGCCCACCTCCCACGCTTCTCATGCCACAAGCATCTTTTGTGCAACCCATCACTACTTCCCTAAATACATCCCATTCCTCCCCCACTCCCCTTACCTCCTTTGTTCTCACCTTTTTCAATTCTTAACTCAGTCTCTTCTGGTACTTCCTCACACAAGTCTCCTTCCCAAGCTCACTTTCTCTCACCACTCTCTTCACCCCAATATTCTCTCTTCTTTTCTGAAAACCTCTGCAAAGCTTCCCCTTCGCCTCCACAGGATAATAATCAGACATCTCTCCAGGTGCACCTCTCAGCACATTAACATCCAAAAGTCTCTCTTTCGCGCGCTTATCACTTAACATGTAATCCAATAACGCTCTCTGGCCATCTCTCTTACTTACATAACTATACTTATGTATAACTCTCTTTTTAAACCAGCTATTCCCAATCACCAGTCCTTTTTTAGCACATAAATCTACAAGCTCTTTACCATTTCCATTTACAACACTGAACATCCCATGTATACCAATTATTCCCTCAACTGCCACATTACTCACCTTTGTAATCAAATCGCCGATCACTATAACCCGATCTCGTGCATCAAAACCACTAACACACTCATTCAGCTGCTCCCAAAACACTTGCCTCTCATGATCTTTCTTCTCATGCCCAGGTGAATATGCACCAATAATCACCATTCTCTCTCCATCAACTTTCAGTTTTACCCATATCATTCTCGAGTTTACTTTCTTACACTCTATCACATACTCCCACCACT
The DNA here is from genome assembly GCF_036320965.1 of Panulirus ornatus. NCBI lineage: Eukaryota > Metazoa > Arthropoda > Malacostraca > Decapoda > Palinuridae > Panulirus > Panulirus ornatus. The sequence goes on along the minus strand of NC_092237.1, from coordinate 22,334,203 downwards.
CCTGTTTCAGGAGTAGTGCTACTCCTTCCCTTGCTCTTGTCCTCTCACTAACGCCTAACTTTACTCTCAGGACATTCCCAAACCACTATTCCCCTTTTCCCTCGACCTTCGTTTCACTTAGAGCCAAAACATCCAGGTTCCTTTCCTCAAACATACTACCTATCTCTCCTTTTTTCTCATCTTGCTTACATCCACACACATTTAGACACCCAATATGAGCCTTCGAGGAGGATGAGCACTCCCCGCGTGACTCCTGTTTCCCTTTTAGAAAGTTAAAATACAAGGAGGGGAGGGTTTCTGGCCCCCCGCTCCCGTCCCCTTCAGTCGTCTTCTACGACACGTGAGGAATGCGTGGGAATTATTCTTTCTCCCCTATCCCCTGGGATAATATATATGTATATATATATATATATATATATATATATATATATATATATATATATATATATGTATATATATATATATATATATATGTACATATATATATATATATATATATATATATATATATATATATATATATATATATATATATATATATATATATATATATATATATATATATATATATATATATATATATATATATATATATATATATATATATATATATATACATACATATATATACAAATGGATTTGTATGTAGCATTTATGGATCTGGAGAAGGCATATGATAGAGTTGATAGAGATGCTCTGTGGAAGGTATTAAGAATATATGGTGTGGGAGGCAAGTTGTTAGGAGCAGTGAAAAGTTTTTATCGCGGATGTAAGGCATGTGTACGTGTAGGAAGAGAGGAAAGTGATTGGTTCTCAGTGAATGTACGTTTGCGGCAGGGGTGTGTGATGTCTCCATGTTTGTTTAATTTGTTTATAGATTGGGTTGTTAGGGAGGTGAATGCAAGAGTTTTGGAAAGAGGGGCAAGTATGAAGTCTGTTGGGGATGAGAGAGCTTGGGAAGTGAGTCAGTTGTTGTTCGCTGATGATACAGCGCTGGTGGCTGATTCATGTGAGAAACTGCAGAAGCTGGTGATTGAGTTTGGTAAAGTATGTGAAAGAAGAAAGTTAAGAGTAAATGTGAATAAGAGCAAGGTTATTAGGTACAGTTGGGTTGAGGGTCAAGTCAATTGGGAGGTAAGTTTGAATGGAGAGAAACTGGAGGAAGTAAAGTGTTTTAGATATCTGGGAGTGGATCTGGCAGCGGATAGAACCATTGAAGCGGAAGTGGATCATAGGGTGTGGGAGGCGGCGAAAATCCTGGGAGCCTTGAAGAATGTGTGGAAGTCGAGAACATTATCTCGGAAAGCAGAAATGGGTATGTTTGAAGGAATAGTGGTTCCAACAATGTTGTATGGTTGCGAGGCGTGGGCTATGGATAGAGTTGTGCGCAGGAGGATGGATGTTTGAGGACAATGTGTGGTGTGAGGTGTTTTGATCGAGTAAGTAACGTAAGGGTAAGAGAGATGTGTGGAAATAAAAAGAGCGTGGTTGAGAGAGCAGAAGAGGGTGTTTTGAAATGGTTTGGGCACATGGAGAGAATGAGTGAGGAAAGATTGACCAAGAGGATATATGTGTCGGAGGTGGAGGGAGGGAGGAGAAGTGGGAGACCAAATTGGAGGTGGAAAGATGGAGTGAAAAAGATTTTGTGTGATCGGGGCCTGAACAGGCAGGAGGGTGAAAGGAGGGCAAGGAATAGAGTGAATTGGATCGATGTGGTATACCGGGGGTTGACATGCTGTCATTGGATTGAATCAGGGCATGTGAAGCGTTGGGGTAAACCATGGAAAGCTGTGTAGGTATGTATATTTGCATGTGTGGACGTATGTATATACATGTGTATGGGGGTGGGTTGGGCCATTTCTTTCGTCTGTTTCCTTGCGCTACCTCGGAAACGCGGGAGACAGCGACAAAGGAAAAAAAAAAGATATATATATATATATATATATATATATATATATATATATATATATATATATATATATATATATATATATATATATATATATTAATTTTAACTATTCGCCATTTCCCGCGTTAGCGAAGTAGCGTTAAGAACAGAGTACTGCGCCTTTGAGGGAATAATCTCACCTGGCCCCCTTCTCTGTCCCTCCTTATGGAAAATTAAAAAAAAAAAAAACCGAGAGGGGAGGATTTCCATCCCCCCGCTCCCTTCTCTTCTAGTCGCCTTCTACGACACGCAGGGAGTACGTGGGAAGTATTCTTTCTCCCCTATGTATATATATATATATATATATATATATATATCCCAAGCGCAACGAAGAATCGTATAGATCACTACAACCCCAGGACACCGAGGACGAACGGATTGCGGATTGGAAATTCGCAGATCTGGAATAATGCCAACACCACACCCTCTCAGGTACACGGAACCGCTTCGGGTGAACATACTTGGACGTGGTGGTACAAGTAGTTGCACGGACTGTGATCCTCGCTTTGGTTTTAAGAATTTTCTTCCGCCCACCAGTGATGCTACTACTTTTGTGAATTAAGATCCATTGCAACATAAACCTCGCCAGGTGTTAAAGTGACCCGCAGTGTATCGAGACAGACTTCCCCAGAACTTTTTTTAAAGGGGAAGTAAATGTTTATAGTTGTGTTACTGGAGTGATAGTTTTCATACATGGTGTTCTGACAAGAAAATAGTGAAATTGGAAAAGAATGCAGCTTAGACATTGAAGCTTATTCTTTCATTGAAATGTGAACAAAGGGAGCATTCTTTTTCAAAGTGATAGAGATGAAAGCAAAAAGGTGTTTTTCATGAATGTACTGGAAAAGTTGACGTCCAGATAAACTTTTGGTCTGTCAAGGCCTTATTATGGCGGATGACCAACTACCTACCCTCATGTATCCAAGATATGGTTGTACTTTGTGTAATAAAGACAATTGAGAAACATCATAAGCCAATATTCCAGTTTCATGATAACAGAAGTGGACCAGGCAGTATGATACAGTGGTTAAATTGATGAAAACTACTATTGACGTTTGTGTAAATAAATTATACATTTCCCTTTTCCATAGCCAGAGGTTGAACCATTATGTGGCATTCATTTTTCATTTCATTTCAAGCTAGAAGTTTCAGTTTTCTAAATTATTTCTTACATTTTTCATATGTATATATATATATATATATATATATATATATATATATATATATATATATATATATATTATCCCTGGGGACAGGGGTGAAAGAATACTTCCCACGCATTCCTCACGTGTCGTAGAAGGCGACTAGAGGGGACGGGAGCGGGGGGCCAGAAATCCTCCCCTCCTTGTATTTTAACTTTCTAAAAATGGGAAACAGAAAGAGTCACGCGGGGAGTGCTCATCCTCCTCGTAGACTCAGATTGGGGTGTCTAAATGTGTGTGGATGTAAACAAGATGTGAAAAAAGGAGAGATGGGTAGTATGTTTGAGGAGAGGAACCTGGATGTTTTGGCTCTGAGTGAAACGAAGCTCAAGGGTAAAGGAAAAGAGTGGTTTGGGAATGTCTTGGGAGTAAAGTCAGGGGTTAGTGAGAGGACAAGAGCAAGGGAAGGAGTAGCAGTACTTCTGAAACAGGAGTTGTGGGAGTATGTGACAGAATGTAAGAAAGTAAATTCTCGATTAATATGGGTAAAACTGAAAGTTGATGGAGAGAGATGGGTGATTATTGGTGCATATGCACCTGGGCATGAGAAGAAAGATCATGAGAGGCAAGTGTTTTGGGAGCTGCTGAATGAGTGTGTTAGTGGTTTTGATGCACGTGACCGGGTTATTGTGATGGGTGATTTGAATGCAAAGGTGAGTAATGTGGCAGTTGAGGGAATAATTGGTATGCATGGGGTGTTCAGTGTTGTAAATGGAAATAGTGAAGAGCTTGTAGATTTATGTTCTGAAAAAGGACGGTGATTGGGAATACCTGGTTTAAAAAGCGAGATATACATAAGTATACGTATGTAAGTAGGAGAGATGGCCAGAGAGCGTTATTGGATTACGTGTAAATTGACAGGCGCGCGAAAGAGAGACTTTTGGATGTTAATGTGCTGAGAGGTGCAACTGGAGGGATGTCTGATCATTATCTTCTGGAGGCTAAGGTGAAGATTTGAATGGGTTTTCAGAAAAGAAGAGTGAATGTTGGGGTGAAGAGAGTGGTGAGAGTAAGTGAGCTTGGGAAGGAGACTTGTGTGAGGAAGTACCAGGAGTTACTGACTGCAAAATGGAAAAAGGTGAGAACAATGGAAGTAAGGGGAGTGGGGGAGGAATGGGATGTATTTAAGGAATCAGTGATGGATTGCGCAAAAGATGCTTGTGGCATTAGAAGCGTGGGAGGTGGGTTGATTAGAAAGGGTAGTGAGTGGTGGGATGAAGAAGTAAGATTATTAGTGAAAGAGAAGAGAGAGGCATTTGGACGATTTTTGCAGGGGAAAAATGCAATTGAGTGGGAGATGTATAAAAGAAAGAGACAGGAGGTCAAGAGAAAGGTGCAAGAGGTGAAAAAGAGGGCAAATGAGAGTTGGGGTGAGAGAGTATCATTAAATTTTAGGGAGAATAAAAAGATGTTCTGGAAGGAGGTAAATAAAGTGCGTAAGACAAGGGAGCAAATAGGAACTTCACTGAAGGGCGCTAATGGGGAGGTGATAACAAGTAGTGGTGATGTGAGAAGGAGATGGAGTGAGTATTGTGAAGGTTTGTTGAATGTGTTTGATGATAGAGTGGCAGATATAGGGTGTTTTGGTCGAGGTGGTGTGCAAAGTGAGAGGGTTAGGGAAAATGATTTGGTAAATAGAGAAGGGGTAGTAAAAGCTTTGCGGAAGATGAAAGCCGGCAAGGAAGCAGGTTTGCATGTATTGCAGTGGAATCTATTAAAAATGGGGGTGACTGTATTGTTGACTGGTTGGTAAGGTTATTCAATGTATGTATGACTTATGGTGAGGTGCCTGAGGATTGGCGGAATGCGTGCATAGTGCCATTGTACAAAGGCAAAGGGGATAAGAGTGAGTGCTCAAATTACAGAGGTATAAGTTTGTTGAGTATTCCTGGTAAATTATATGGGAGGGTATTGATTGAGAGGGTGAAGGCATGTACAGAGCATCAGATTGGGGAAGAGCAGTGTGGTTTCAGAAGTGGTAGAGGATGTGTGAATCAGGTGTTTGCTTTGAAGAATGTATGTGAGAAATACTTAGAAAAGCAAATGGATTTGCATGTAGCATTTATGGATCTGGAGAGGGCATATGATAGAGTTGATAGAGATGCTCTGTGGAAGGTATTAAGAATATATGGTGTGGGAGGCAAGTTGTTAGAAGCAGTGAAAAGTTTTTATCGCGGATGTAAGGCATGTGTACGTGTAGGAAGAGAGGAAAGTGATTGGTTCTCAGTGAATGTAGGTTTGCGGCAGGGGTGTGTGATGTGTCCATGGTTGTTTAATTTGTTTATGGATGGGGTTGTTAGGGAGGTGAAACCAAGAGTTTTGGAAAGAGGGGCAAGTATGAAGTCTGTTGTAGATGAGAGAGTTTGGGAAGTGAGTCAGTTGTTGTTCGCTGATGATACAGCGCTGGTGGCTGATTCATGTGAGAAACTGCAGAAGCTGGTGACTGAGTTTGGTAAAGTGTGTGAAAGAAGAAAGTTAAGAGTAAATGTGAATAAGAGCAAGGTTATTAGGTACAGTAGGGTTGAGGGTCAAGTCAATTGGGAGGTAAGTTTGAATGGAGAAAAGCTGGAGGAAGTAAAGTGTTTTAGATATCTGGGAGTGGATCTGGCAGCGGATGGAACCATGGAAGCGGAAGTGAATCATAGGGTGGGGGAGGGGGGGGAAATCCTGGGAGCCTTAAAGAATGTGTGGAAGTCGAGAACATTATCTCGGAGAGCAAAAATGGGTATGTTTGAAGGAATAGTGGTTCCAACAATGTTGTATGGTTGCGAGGCGTGGGCTATGGGTAGAGTTGTGCGCAGGAGGGTGGATGTGCTGGAAATGAGATGTTTGAGGACAATGTATGGTGTGAAGTGGTTTGATCGAGTAAGTAATGCAAGGGTAAGAGAAATGTGTGGAAATAAAAAGAGCGTGGTTGAGAGAGCAGAAGAGGGTGTTTTGAAATGGTTTGGGCACATGGAGAGAATGAGTGAGGAAAGATTGACCAAGAGGATATATGTTTCGGAGGTGGAGGGAACTAGGAGAAATGGGAGACCAAATTGGAGGTGGAAAGATGGAGTGAAAAAGATTTTGAGTGATCGGGGCCTGAACATGCAGGAGGGTGAAAGGAGGGCAAGGAATAGAGTGAATTGGATCGATGTGGTATACCGTGGTTGACGTGCTGTTAGTTAATTGAATCAGGGCATGTGAAGCGTCTGGGGTAAACCATGGAAAGCTGTGTAGGTATGTATATTTGCGTGTGTGGACGTATGTATATACATGTGAATGGGGGGGGGGGGGGTTGGGCCATTTCTTTCGTCTGTTTCCTTATATATATATATATATATATATATATACCCTCCTTCATTTTCAGTCCCTGAACCTCTAAAGCATCTTTTACTCCATCCTTCATCTTCCTCCTTGGTCTTCCAACTTTTCTTGATCACTCCACTTACGACATGTATGACCTCTTGCTCATCCTCTCCTGACACATCCCCTCCTTATGTCCAAACCATTTCAGCACATCCTCTTCAGCTCTCATCCATACTCATCTTGTTGCCAGCCCTCTCTTTTACCCTATCAATTTTTATATAGTTAACCCTCCTCGCACTACTTGCTGTCCTCAAATATTTCATATCCAACACATTCATCTTCTCTCTTTCCATTTTTTTTGCCAACTGGCCTAAGCATTTCATCTATACAACATCGACGGGACAACTATACCATCAAATATATCCATATTTGCCTTTAAATAAGTAAACTCTCTCTTTCTACACATACCTTAGTGTCCTCCGACCTTTTTGCCTCACCAAAATGAGCCTTCTCGAAATGGGATGAGATCACCACAGTAGTGGAGTGCTGCAGGGATTATCACTCTTCTTGACCTATGTGAATGACTTGCCAGATGGTATGGAACCCTATCTGATTGTGTATGCAGATGGCGGAGAGGTCATGAGAGGCGGGAGAAGCAGGGAGGATTGCATCGACTTACAGGGAATCAAACTCCCATTTGTGTGAAGTTCAATCTGAGTAAATGTAAAGTAAAGAGGAAGGGTTTCAGTGAAAGAAGTCCTCGATCTAAACATCATCCAGAAGGATATAATCTGCAGGAATGTTAATGTTAGATAGACCTGGGAGTCAACAACCCTAACGTGCCGCCAGAGCCCAATCTTAAGAGAGTAGTTAAAGAGACGAACTGCCTCCTAGCAAATGTAAGAACTGCATCTAAGATCATGGTTAATGAAATATTCAACAACCTGTTTACGTTTTACGGAAGGCCAAAACTAGTAAATGCTTTTCAGGTTTAGTCATCTGACCTAAACAAGCACTAAGAGATAACTCAGAAGTTCTAGCGGAGAGCAACGAAGATGGTTGTAGAATTCAGGAAGATGAGTTGCAGGGCAAGGTTACAGGCCTAAGATTTGCCCACCAGAGAAGAGAGGAGGGTGGGAGGTGACCTGACTACAGCCTTTCAACCTTTACACCAGAATGATGACGTAAACAATGAGCAGTACCAGAAGAGATGCAGGAATAAAACTAAACAAGAAACCTGAATTAAAAAAAGTGATGTGAGAGTGATTTTATAGTATAGGAGTGGTAGATGAATGGAACAAACCAAATGAGGACTTAGTAAATGCAGATTGTGTGCAAAAGTTTTAAGTCTTATGTTAAACGTGGATCAAGGGATTGGGCTCCACGAGTATGAAATGGCTGGGTTGAGTGGCCTATACTACTGTAGAACACTGGTGGCTGCATTTTGTGGTGGAATATATAGTCCTCCGTTATCGAGTATTATTTGAGATACTGAATCTAGGAAAATGGGAATTTTAGTTTACAAAGGCTTAAGCCTCTCTTGATATACTGAATCGAAGCAGAGAAAAAGAAGCAAAGTTTCTGTAGTAAATTAATAGGAATTCATTTTTCGATAATGAACGATAAAAATAATTTTGTCTTTCATTGATACATATTGAAACAACCTAGACATGAATAATGCCGGCAACTACATTAATATCTAATGTAATTATCACGTTTGTCAAAAAACTTTTATGTCGGAGTAAATTCAGATGTACTATTCGTGTGTTGTGGCCGTAAGTTCAGCTCTACTCACTAACAAAATGACCCAGACATGAACTAGGCAAACCGAGAAATTCTTTATCATCTCCTTCTCCCCACACCTGGTCTTCCACCTCAGAATTTCACTTCAGTTAATAATGCAGTCTGTTCATATTTTTCTTCTTGACATTAAACTCTTTGCAGTATATCAGGATAGTGTTCTAGAGTCTATATTTCAAAATCAGAACTAGAATCCGAAAAAATATATCATATTGATGTGCCTGAATAGTTACGGTAGATCAATGTTATACAAGCAATTTACGTATGAAAATTTATATAAGTGAATGAGAAAAGCTGAATTCTTTCACGGTATATGATTATCAAACCTGCCGACCCAGATTCTGAGTGGATAAATATATAAATGATGTTCCCAGATTTCTTCGTCAGACAAACAAGATAAGGTACCATATCCCCAAGCCACACGAGCAACTGTGATCTCTCACATTTTTCTGTATGAAATAAAGAAAAAAAAAATTCTCTTTTACTTTCCTATAATTAAGACACTGTATGGCATTTACTTACAGATTTAGTTCCTATTTTCTTCCAGGACTTTGGTGCTTTCATCTCCCTTTCTTTTTCCAGGTAGTCTGTCTGTCTACCTGTCTAGTATCCTCTCTCTCTCTCTCTCTCTCTCTCTCTCTCTCTCTCTCTCTCTCTCTCTCTCTCTCTCTCTCTCTCTCTCTCTCTCTCTCTCTCTCTCTCTCTCTCTCTCTCTCTCCTTCCCCGTCACTCTTTTCTTTCCCCAGGTATAAAGACCCTTATCAGCATACCTGCAGGCTGGCCAATCCAACGTTTCGGAATTCGCCGGCCCATGGCTTATCAGAAACAGTCCTTGCACTGAGCCTTTCCTCAGTCGCTCATGTTAGGAAAATGCAGTGCGGTGGAAACCACTGAGATAAACAGAATCTCTCTATATATCGCCCACAGGTGTGGGATGGATACGTATTGGCTGTGAGTGTGGCGTGTGCCTGAGAACGTAAGATAGGTTCTGTCGCAGCTGGTTGCATGCAAATAGGAATTCCAGATTTTCGTGCCTATCATACGAACAGGAGAGAAACATTATTACACTTCCACTTTTATTATTGTGGCTTATGTCTTTCTAGTTTTGTTAACCGTCTTCTTCTTCCCCATCCTGAATTGAAAACAAAAATTATCTCCATTTTTCTGCAGATTATTTTAGAAAGCATCTCATCTCTTGTACGGGGGTAGAATTATTATGAAACTTTGGGTTCTAATACAAATGATTGACGAGATTATAACACATTAGCAGCAAGTGGCAGGCATCCACCGTCCAGGGAAGTACTACCACCTGGGTACTGGGATGGTTAGTAATGGTCGGGATGTGAGGTAGTGCCGCGCTTTGTTTTGTTTTCGTCCATGGCCCCAGATCGCTGTTGTGTTTCTCTCTTTCTCTGACCTACGCCTGGGTTGCTGGAATTCAGTGTACAGACTCACATCGTTTCCATCTCTGACATAACGCTTGACAACACGTATCTCCCAGTGCTCTTTGCTCTCTGCTCCAGGATTTTCACTCTTTGCATTTAGAACCATGGCAGTACACCATTCGCATGATCTTCCGCTGTCGAATCGGTAAGACGCCACTAGTCGAGGAGGGGCTGGCTGGCTCCCAGGGACACATTGACTGACATCAAGAGGTTGAGACTTATTTCATCTCTTAGACACTAAATTCACCTAGTTCTTTTTATCCTTTTCTTCGTGTTATGCGATATCCAGTCCTACCTCCCCTCTAAAGAACACTATCTGTTTACTTATTTCCTTGATCATTTCAAATCTGAAGCTGGCCAAGGTTGATCACTCAGCCTCTTACGTTATCAAATCTTCATTGTTATCACTAATATCGTTACTGTTCCAAGGATGACGTTTGTGACTATAGTACAATAAGACTTATTGCTCGCCTCTTGGATAACGAGTCTCCCATCTGGCTCATAATCTTTCCACTTACCATGACTTTGCCTTATGTTTCGTATATTTTCCAATCAGTTTCTCCAACTGTGTACAAATCAATGACTATTTGACCTCCTGCCACAAAGCATTACTCTTCTCACGCATTACTCTTCTCACATCCATGTACTGAAATCCTCTACGCAGTGGAGTTCAGTGCACACCACAATCACTGGTTAGTTCGTCCCAGGATAATTCCAATGGAAATGAGGTCCTTTCCTTTTCCCCTACTTCAAGATGTATAGAATAATTCAACACACTCGTGAGGAGCTTCCAACCAACACAAACACTCTTACAACACACTCGATCTCTTTTCTACCTCTGTTTCTTCCAATTGTTCATAACTTATTTTTACTCCCATACTGTTCTTCCCACAGTCTTATTTCCGTCACTTTTAATTGTGCCGTTATCCCCTTCTGAACTTGCACTTGTGCTTGCTCGTCTGTTCCGTTTCTGTTTAAAATCCAAGACTTCTCCTTCTTTTTTGGAATCATGCCTTGATACATCCCATCCCTAAGAAAGGTGATCCTTCTGACCCCTCTAACTATGTCCTATTCTTTTCACATCTACCATTTCCAAAGTCTTTGAATCCTTCCTCAACTCCAATATCCTTAAACACCTCGAAAATCACAGTCTTCTCTCTGATCACCAGTATGGCTCCATAAGGCAAGATCCACTAGTAATATTCTTTCTTATCTTACTTATGTCTGGTAATCATCCTTGAAAAAATTTGGGGAGTAATATGTAGTTGTCCTCGACATATGTAAGGCTTTTGACGGGGTGTGGCATCGGGGGTCTCATCTCTAGGCTCCCCTCTTTTGGCTTCCCTCCCTCACTTTGTTACTTCAAATCTACTTCTTCTCCAGCAGATCTATCTCTATGGCTGTTGACTGATCTGCCTACCCCCTTTCCTCCATCAACAGAGGAGTCCCTCAAGATTCTGTGCTGTTCTCTAGAGTTTTCTCATTTTTTTCAACGATTTCCTCTCCGCAAATAATTCGATGCAATCATACGCTGACAACTCAACACTGCATTCATCCACATCCTTCAATTCTGCTCCCTCTTGTCACTCGATCTGCATCTCGTCTTGGCACAGCTTCCTTAGTAAACTCAGATTTGGACAGGATATCTCAGTGGGGTAGACTAATACTTGTTAAGTTAATGCCTCCAAGACACAATTCCTACCCATCTCTCTATCGAAAACTCCTCACAACTCTTGTCTCTCCTTTCACGGTTCTGTGATTCCACCTCTCGACTCAATGAACGTCATTGGTATTACTGTAACATGCTCTCTTTCTTAGAAATTCCACATTACGGGAACAGCCAAATCTGCCTCTAAGAAACTGTGTGTCCTATTCAGATGCTGAAACTTCTCTTCTGGACAGTTGCTCCGTATATGCAAGGGATTGATTCGTCCTTATACGGAGTACTGATCTCACATTTACGGTGGTTCTAGCTCTGAATTCTTACTTGAGAGAAATGAGTCGAAAGCGGCCCTATAAACTGACCCAGGCTAACTTCCAGACTTGACCCCCTTGCTCTACGCCGCATTGTTGGTTCACTTTCTCTCTTCTCTAGGTATTTCGTTAATTTTTGCTCCCAAGAGCTGGATGCTTTCGATAAAGTACCTCAAGAGACTTTTTCATAACCTTAAAGCAAACGGAATCGGTGAAGAACTCTGTGCATGGAGCAGAGACTGGCTAATCGGAAGAAAGCAGCGTACAGTATTAAACGAGGTAGCCTCAGATTGGCTAAACGTAACGAGTGGTGTGCCAAAGGGGTCGGTCAAAGGCCCAAATGTTTTCATAATATACACTGATGACCTAGTACTCGGTCTCATATCTAAGATCTCCAAGCTTGCTGACGATCCTAAACTAGGAGGTAGATCTGTAAACAGGAGGTACAGCGAAATGATTCAAAGAGATCTTAACTTGCTAGCAGAGTGGTCAGACAGATGGCAAATGAAGTTTAATGTAGACAAGTGTAAAGTTATGCAGTTTGCAGAAAAGAATATACTTTACGACTAGAGACTATTCGGAAACTCTCTAACTAAATTATGTGAAGAATGGGACCTTGGAGTTGTCATTAGCAACAATTTGAAATACACTAAACAGTGTCAAGCAGCAAGTAAAAAAGGCAACCAAATGTTAGGTTTCATAGCTACGAGCTAGGAACACCAGAAACAATTCTCACACTTTATAATTCTCTCGTAAGATAACACCTTGAATATGCAAGTCCAGCTTTGGTCCTCCAACGATAAAAGAGAAACGAGGGAATATTAGAGCAAGTACAAAGACGCGCTACGAAATTGATCCCATCCCTTAAAAGTCTTGCTTACGAAGAGAGGCTAAAACGATTGGATCTCTTCCCTCTTAACAAAAAAGAAACGTAGACTTCGCGGCGACTTAACCCAAGTGTCCGAAATTCTAAACAAGTTTCGAAATGCAAGAAAATACGGTTACCAGGACAAATGGAATAGAACTCAAAGCTAAAAGATGTGGTAAGGACGTGGGGAAAAAGCTTCTTTTCCTATAGGTGTGTTGAGCACTGGAATAAGTTACCGTCAGACGTATTGAATGCAGTGACTATAAACACCTCCAAAAGTTGTTCAGACAACTATTTTATGAATTCAGTTATACTCTGAGAAAAAAAAAAGAAACAAACTAAATAAACGACAGCGGTAACAGGGGCACTAGAAGGCTAATGTGCAGCAGTGGGGGACAATGATAGCTTAAAAGACTGTTGAGTGGAATTGCATTATCTTGTCAAGTTAAAACCCTGTTTTGTTTTGTTTCTTTCTTTTTCTACCAGACAACCCAGCCGTGGGCCAATCAGGCCTCCTCTTGTCTGTCCTTCTCATGTAAACTCATGCAAACGTTGTCATATCATCGCCCACGGTCTGGTACTCTGTACTGAAGAAAGAGTGATCATGTGGTGTCGGAACGAGCCTAAAACTCCGGTATGTTTCTGATGACGTATATCACCTGTGAAGGATGCTGTCCTCTGAGGATTATGTGGGTGAAATTCGATTCCACACCAAACGAATTACCAGTCATAGTTTTACGAGAGCAACATTTTGGTGCAGAAGTGAGGGCAGAGGAGGGAGGAGAAAGGGCTGAAAAGTAGAACACAGGAAATGGAGGAAGATTAATGTAAATGGGAAAAGGGGAGAGAGCGAGGGAAAAGTGTGAAAAATCTGGGAGACACAAGAGAAGGGAAATAAAAAATCAGCACAGAAAAATTTCATGAAAATGTGAAAAAAACAACAAAAATGGTGATGCAAGAACTTTGCTGCTTTGATGTTACATACAACGTATTGGGTTGGTATGTCATGTTCCATGCTGATAAGTTTCAGTTTACTTATTCATTTGTGAGAGGGGGATATGCGTTGTGAAAAAAACATTTTGTCATGATAGTTAAAGTACACTTTTACCAAGCACTGCTATCTGAGGTAGATCATAAACAGATCACACACATACACACACACACACACACACACACACACACACACACACACACACACACACACACACACACACACACACACACACACACACACACACGAACACATCCATCATAACCTTGAGTACCATGACCAGAACCTTAAAAGATTGACAAATTATTACATTTAATGAAACATGAATTTAGAAGAAAAGTATATGGGTGATAGAATAACTCGACTTACTGTTCATGGCTATAGTGAGTAATGAACTCACATCTTACTGGGTGAAACTCTGATGAAGGAAGGGTATAACATGCTGGATAGAATTTTGGTAACTAAGGCAAAGAAATGGTTGTTGTAGAAGATAGAATTTTGGTACTAGAGTGACGGAATGAATGTTGTTAATGGCGAAAGTTATGTTACGTCGATGGTGTAATGACCAGTATTAGTGGTCAAACTTGTGGATATGAAAGAATCCGATCCTTTCAAATGGCTGACCTTTAATGCCAACTGACTGCCATGTCTCCCTTGTTTCCAAGTCACTTCAGCTGCTACTTGCGGATAACATCATAGCCAAGTCTGGCTGCAACGGGTAGCTACGGTCGTGGTAAAGCAGATAGGGAAGACGAGGTGGTGGATGAAAAGTGAGTGAGGGGTAATGGTGAGGAATTGAAGGCGTGAGGGGATGGTGAAGGAGGAGCAAAGTATGGAGGGGTCACCAGAAGCCAGTTAGGAGGAGAGTAGTCGTGGTTCATGAACAAGGCAATGGTGAAGATCCTCAATATGTTTGATCACATTAAGATCACAATTCAGGAGAGAGGAGCACATAATACAGCGAAAACAATATAGAGTGTGGGTAGAGCACCGATTAAATAGCCAATCCTTGAATTTGTGATGGAGATCGCCCAATACGCTACTCTCTTGTGCATGTAATGAGATTTTATTTTAGTGACAGAATTATCTCCAGGACTAATAGTATTGGAACTGGTACTTAGCAAAGGAAAATGGAGTATTATTTCTGCTACTATGGGTGGTGAGTAACAACGAAGGTGCATAAACAGCACACTAACATTTACCCATTATTTGATATGACCTCCATGACCTTTAGTACACTTGCTTCATTTGTCCTTCATCTCGTGTTACCAGTCTTACGGAAGTCTTCAGACCAGCTGGTCTTACCAGCAGGTCTTACCGTACACTTGAAATCTCTTCAAGTTCCTCATCATCATCAAGGCTGTGGCGATCACGTCAGTAAGACTTTAGCTTTTGGAGAAATTCATTATTTGTTCCAAAAGCTGAAGTCACTTGTAGCCAGGTCTCTGATGTAAGAAGTGTGGTTGATTGTTGGAAACCACTAGTGCAAATTCCACCTTGTGCAATACAGCCTTGTGGACCAGCGAACTGTTAAGGAAAAGAAATAATCTTTTAGTCAACATTCCCCGCTATTTCTCCTTAATGGCACTCCATATTCCCTCAATCGCTTCTGCGGCTGTAAACAGTGTTTTACGCAGCACAGAGTTGGTCAGTAAAATCACGCTGATTTCCCTGAAAATCTTGCCAGAAACCTCCTGATGTCCATTGTTTCCTTTATATGGATTCCGTCTTGAACCTACGACCTCACTAGAAGACTTAGGTCTTATTCCCCTGTAACCAAACTGGGCAGGAAGGTGGCTGGATTGGTTTCCTTCAATTCCAAGAGCTCGCCACCTGAGGCAAATATCGACCGTGAGGACTGATGTTGGTCGTGAGAGGTGAGGAGGTTTCTGCGAGCTCTGTTGCCGATATCTCAAGACGTGGCTGGATGTACACGGATATTAGTGACAACACTTTCATGTGAAGTGACAACTTTATTATCAAATTCATTGATTTTATTGTATCCATCCTCCAAAATCATGACCTCGATTTGGGTAAACAGTTGCCGTATTTGTGGTATCCTGCACGAAGGATGTCCTCAAGACGTTCATAGCCACGCTTGAATTCTTCATGGTCTATAATTTTGCTGTGACACACGCAAAGGTAATATCACAGTACACGACCAGCACACGCTGATGGATATGTCCTTCGCACAGAAACCAACTTTGTTCTGTCTTTGAATATCCATCATCGCTTAAGATGCCAGATTTCAAGTTCTGGGTATGAAACAGCAAATAATACCGCATCATTGAAAATAAGCCAAGCTATTATCGAAGCTTCAAATTTTCATTATACGCAGGAAACAAAACCTTGCCATCTTATTTTATACCATCGTTTACGAAACATCGTGAAGGCATCCCCGTAGTTCCAGGAAATATATAGATAGGAAATCAAACTCGCCTTGTCAGAATCACTGTTACCTTCGTCACAGATTTTTAAAATATTTTGTGACTTTCTATGCCTCTGTGAGGACTTGTGGCACCACCAGATTGTTAATCAATGATCAAGATCAGAATAGATCTAACTTTGACTGTAAACTTTAATTATCTACGTTGACCACCTGCTAGACTAATAAGTTCACGTGTTCCATTTCCTTAACACTGGTTTCCACAATCTCCTGAAAAGACTTACGAACCATCATTAGTTACCACACACACAGCCTCTTGTGTGGTGAAATAAAGTTACAACAAACACATCCAAATGAGTTCAAAAACGTGAGCTGTTTCTCTTGTTACTCTGAGAGCAATATCTTTTTTAATGCCATATTAGACATATCAATTTCGGTCACGAAAGAGACTTAGAGAGATGTACAAACGACCACAACAATGCTCTATAACAGAAGGAAGTTTGACGATTTTACCACTGATACTTCACGTACGACATTTATATTGCAAATGTGGGAATTGACGACATCGTTCATGTAAGTCTGCAGAAATGACAGGTAAGTTCAGAATACTTATACATACATTTGAGCACGAACCTTAGATGATAGATAAGACTAATTATCTACAGAGGATCAACTCTACTGCTCGTGTTTTGAACTGAATCACAGGTATCAAGGAACGTGAAATGGGAGACTATAAGGAAAAGAAGGCCTACTTAAGATATAGTGCAATCGTATTTATCATTTCTGTATCAGGTATTCCAAGCTAATCTGTAAGACATGGGAGTATCATGGAGTTTAGGTTAAGTTACATTAGGTTAGGTTAGGTTAGGTTAGGTTAGTTTAGGTTAGGTTAGGTTAAGTTACGTTAGGTTAGTTTAGGTTAGGAAGGGGAAGAAAGTGGACGATGAAGAGTCATCAACGGTTCAGGAGCAAGATGTAAGGAAAGTCCTGCCAGACGCTCTTCCTCCTCCTTAGATCCCAGACGACACCTAGTCCTCAAGTCTAGCAAGATATCTCCCTCACCAATCACTCATACAACCCCGAAACACATCAGTCACCCCGGGCCAACTACACATCTCCACTCGAACCTTGGCAAAACACTCCCTCATTCCAACTAGCCAGACATCCATACATCCAGAGCCTTCCAGATATTTCTCACGCAGATAACTTATGAGACGGTCTTCCACCTCATACTCCGTCAGAAATCTTTCTCCATTGCGAAGATTCTCCGTTTTCGATCAATTTTTTCCTCAGCAAAGCCAGCGATTTCCCTGTACGCAGCACCAGTCGGATGTCCTCCATCTCAGATCCCAGACAAACATCCATCAAGACTTATCCAAGGCGTCATCATCAAAGCACTCACTTCCTAAATATTGTCAGTAGTGACAGCACCACTACTACCACAGTGGTCACTTTGTAGTTACATAGAAATATGTACTTAGCATATGCTACCACCAACACATTTTAGGTGAATGGTATGAAAATCAATAGCTCCGGGTACATGTCTTCAGATGAGGTAAAGTATAACGTTTTATGAAGAAAGCCGTTACTTGGATATAAGCACTAAGGTAAGTATCAAGTACTGAAACATTTTCTAAGTCCAAAAACTAAGCATATATAAAGAAAGGATGTCAGTTACATCTAGTCATTAGCCAAGTTACTAGAAAGTATAATGGTGCAGATCAGTGTTGACATACAACATTAGGATGGTCACAAGAAGCTCCCTCCCCTGGCTCCCGTTGGCCACCTGTGCCAACGTTGTCTCTCTGTAAGCAGGATGGATTGTCTCCACTGTAACCCTCCGAAAACTACCAGGAACTTCATCGTTTTTCTGCTGGTCTGTGGATGTCGGTATTTCACCACATGTGATTGTTCCTAGAGTGGGAATCTAGTCCCTCACCATGAAAGCGTCAACATAGCACCTGTACATGGAGAGGTCACATGTGACCTGTATTGCCATCGAAAGGGCCAAGTAACAGGTCGTCAAGACTGATTGATGCATCCATGTTCGCCTGCGACATCGTGCCTATGAGATATTTTCACTTGTTCGTTTGCTATCAGGAAAACTGATGAATACATTTCAGTACATGTTTTCCGAATATTACTTTTTCCTTCCCCTGAATTGACAGCCATCTTGAGTACTACAGACAGGAACTCATTGAGCGTTCACTCCACTTCCTTATCTGACGTTCAAAGGTGAAAGTGTTGACAATTCATTCATCTGAACGTGTTGTCTCGCCCAGGTATCTTGGCTCCTCTCTCACAACATTTGCTGGCTGCTTTTAGCACCTTCCCGTTGATGCCTTTTAAATAACATTCTTACTTTCTCAAGACTAATAATATTTACACGATATTCTTTATGCTTGTTATCATATGCTAATGATTTCTCTCCTTGTTCATCTTCTTCAGATCAATATACACTTCCCAGTACTATCTTCAATGTGATGAAATTGGTATCAAATATCTTTCATTTACCGACCGTTTTAATTCACTTCTTCACTTCTCTCAACAGGTATTCATGACATCTCATCCTCTTCAAGGAATAAAGATTCTCATCCTTTAAAGAGCAGTATTCTCATCAGGAAACTCATTATATAGACTGCTATTTATTTTCTTTGGAGGATATATCTTTAGCGTTATTTCCTTTACGATATCTGGAAAACTACGGTCCACAAAGAATCGCACATAGTTAACCTGGAATCCTCTATGTATTTCACTCTTACATTCAACCCATTCGGTAAAATCATTGATTATGGTGTACTCAATATGCAAACTCTCTACTTAACCTTTAAGCTTCTCTGTTAAGAATGGTGTTGTAGTACCTTGACACATCATCACCAATGGACAAGCACAATCATATGTGTTTATAAATAAGAACAGTCAAATGGAGCGATATTTCTCTATGTTGGAGAAGCCTTTTGGGAATTTCTGGGGAATGTTTACGTTCCAGCACCGCCACACGTAGGTAAATGCATCTAATGCTACAAACAGTTGATAAAAGAGATGTTACAAATACGAGGACGCAAAAATGAAAAAAAAATGACAGAGATATAATGGCAGTTGATGATTATTCATGAACTCAATATGTTGACTTAACGGTAAATATTAGTTAATTCATAAACTTTACTGCGAAGCCATTATGATAATAGTTTTATATATAGCTCATTTATAAAGCACACCAGTACCATAAAGGCATTGACATTACTGTAGTGTGTCAATATAATGATTTGTGTTTAAACTGTTTATTTTCAGAGTAGGAAACAGCTAAATATAAATGAAAATGGCAAACACACAGCAACATGGCACTGAGACCTTTCGAGGACGTTGGTATTGGAGGAAGAAATCACAAATACAGAGTTAAGTGCAGAGAAAATAGAAATGGAAATGTGTCAAAAGAAGAAGCACTTGTAACCATTATAACTATTGATGCTGCCTCAACCCATCAGCTGGCTGTGACATGAAGGTGGCGACGTTGGCTTTCGTGACATCGGTGGGTTTGGCTATGACAACGCTGTGTAGTCAGCACTGCGGCACATAGTGTGATCAATGATGATGTGAGGAACAGTGTGTGATCGGACTTATAGCATCACTCTACGATCAGTGTGTTAAAGGAGTTGTGGCATTATATGTGGTCACGATAATGTTGTCATAATATCGCAACACTGTTTTGGGAATAGAGTGTGGTTAGTGTTGTGGCAACACCATGAACTGATGTTATAGGAACACTGGTTGGTGGACTAAGTGATTCAAATGTCTAACTTAGTTCGGAGCAACACTCTTGGCTAACGTCATGACACACCATGTGCTCACCATCATGACTATGTTGTGACCAGCAAGCACTCTGTGGCTAGTGTGACCATCACTGTTTGATAGACGATAGACGCTCTTAGGCGACTGCGCAATTGGTGTTACGGCATCAAGGAGATGCAATAAGTCGATATTGTGTGGTCAGCCTCATGAAAATATTGTGATTGTATCTTCCTCAACATTGTGCGACCCATGTAATGATCATATTGTAAAACTAACTCTATAACAAAATTGCATGACAGGTCAAATGGCGGGTCAGAGTGTGTCATTCCTGTGTTATCAGCTTTGTATACAGTAACACTATGTTCAGACCACGACAATACTGTATGATCAGCTATATGGCAGCACTGTAGTTTAGGGCACGGCATGACCGTGCAATCAACTATACGGCAACACTATGGTCAGGGTGGCATTACTGTGCGATCAGCTATATGGCCAGACTTATAGAGTCACTCACTCAACAAGCTATAAACTTTGTGGCCTCCATGACCAGCCATGACGTGCCTGGAATAACTGACCAGTGACGGGAGCACCTGAGATGAGTTGTGCCAAGTTCATGAATACAAAACAGTGTTGGTCTGCTGTTCCACACCTCACGAATTATTCGCGCTGGGAAAAGCACCATCAATATGTATAGCAGCTCTTCCCTCGTATTCCAGGCGGCGTTCATATGCATAATGTCTCTGGCTCACTTGAACCTTACAACACCCTTACCACAGACACATGAGCTCGAGATAAAGGGCCCCTTCGATTGTAGAATTACCTTCCCGTACAGTACAGTCGGCAATTAACTGTAGGTAATTACACACACACACACACACAGACAAAAAAAAAAGAAGCATACATCCACAGCTTTGGCTGGTAAGATATTGTACATATTTTGGGTTAAGAGACGGGGCAAAATGAGTACAAAGTTCTTTCACCGTAACACACAAATATTGATCAAAAATAGTAATCACACGTATAGGTTTAGAAACTGCAGAGCACACGGAATCAGTGATTGTTAGTGAAAAGGGAAATTCTACAGAAAGTCAGAGACACAGACGTTAAAAATTCGACACTAAAGGATCTAGATGAAAAGTAAATAGTGACAAAACTAGATAGATTAGCCAAGCAGGAGGCTGACAGACGTAAATCAATTATCATTCTTGATTTGAAAGATCATACATAGAATTAGGAAGAAATCGGAAAGACAAAGGGAATTCTCATTAAAAGATAAGTGAAGACCAAAATGTTTCAAGACGCAATTTCGATGACATACGAAAGCAGAAGAATTGGTAGTTACAGTCAAGACTTTATGGTTACGGTCTATTTGAAGCCATAGAGCCAGGAAGTATCTAAGTAAACAAAGAAAAAGACAAGACGAGTAGGTGATGGAATCGTCAGAGCGAAAGTAATAAATACAAATGCTGAATTAGCAGTAAATGGTAATGCAAAGGAATTCAAGGACCGTACAAGGGAAAGTGAATATGTTATTAATGCTGCTAAAACGTAGCTTTCAAAAGATATAGGATCTCACCTGTTCTGCCTTAGAGGGAAATAAAATGAAAAGGAGGAGGACTGGGCTTCTTTATTTGAGATACTCATAAGTTTAAGGGACAGAGTGAATAACAATCCATTCAGACAAACTGGTAATGGAATCCGTCAGAGAAAGGTGAGGGGAAATGTTGATGTTCTATCATCCTCCAGAGAATTTCAACAATCCACGAAACCATCATTTGAAAATGGCAGAGTGCAAAAGGACTTAGAAGAGCAAACGATCTACCTGTCTATATGAAATGAGACCGGGAACGGCGGCTGAACTACAGACCAGTCTTGCGGACGTGTGTGTTCTGTAAGGTGCTGGAAAAGATAATCAGAAGGCAAATGGATGACTTTTTTACTCAGTGGTCTGCTGCTGTGTGAATTCATTTGTATTCCTTTGAAATACGTATGCTATTATTCATGTTGGTACCAGTGATAAACTCAAGAAAAAGTCGGAGGAGCTTTTGGAAAGATATCACCAGCTTCTTTGTCACTTCAGGAGTAAAATCAATATATTAGTTTTAGGCATTCAGTTGTTCACAAGACGAAGTTATGTTCGTTAACTTGTAGCTACATTTTTACTTGTAACCTAATATGATCATGAGAGACTGCTTACTCTTTAGTAATTTGGTCGCTGCAAATTTTGGTAGACTATTCAGTGAATCTACGGATATGTTCTGGTCAGAAGACGTAGCCCATACACAGCTGGCCGGACATGTCCCCTGCTGTAAGTACTTCCCGTGACAGTTCCCAGTCCCATACTTGAACACATCACATAAATGCACATAGGATACAAACAAACTCGCTGAGTTAGAGGCATTTGTATTACAAGACACATATGACATAATAATTTCTAAATTTTGGTTTAATACATGAAATGCAGATATTTTCTTCCCAAATTTCTAATTACTGACAGTAGTACATGACACTTACAAAGGACACAAAATAAGCAGTGGTGATTTGCTCTTAGTTTTAACTTCTCTTCATCACTGTACTGAAAATTTTTATAGTTCTCTATAATATTGACTCCATAGATTATTATCTTAACTTTATATAAAGTTTTGGAATTATGGGAAAAATCTTTATAAGAATACAACTGTAGGATTAGTTCACATGTTCCATATACAGACACCAGAGGTATATGGAAGACTATGACCAGTTTGTAGGAATCTATGATGAAGACGATTCCATCATAATGGAAGATCCTCCTTTTCCAGCAGCGCTGGACGTGGACTCTACCTAAAGTTGTATGATATTGTCCTATCAGAATTTAAGAAATCGACTAATGAGATCAGCATATTAGACTTAGTCCTAGATACAAGCGAAGACACTGCCAATGATGTTATGGATGAAATAAAGTCTGGTACGAGTCATGACCTACAGATTCTCTTTTGAGAAATCTATCAATACTACCTCTGATGAAGGTCATGAAAGTCATGAAACCATACCAGATCATAAACGAACAAATTTTATTGATCTTTGTTGTGCTCTCCGTGACTGGGATGTGACGGTCAGTAAAACAGTATGGATGTAGCTAGCTGAAAGCTTGAATAAGACATTCAAAGGAGCTGAGGAAGCAACAAGTATAAATATATATGGGATGGTCATTTTCAAGAGCTAAGCTAAAATGAAAGAGCAGTAAAACAAAGAAATACCTATTTTCCAACTACTTACCGCACAGAAACTAAAAGAAAGAAGTAACCAAGATCAAAGAGCAAGTTCTGTTAATTTGCACTGGAAAACTAAAAGCCATGTCAAAGCAAACATCAAAATGAAGCAAGATTTATTCTGGAAATACGAAGATACTCACTAAAGAACGTAGCTGGTATGTTAGAAGTAAGGAAATTACACAGTCTTTTGTTACACTAATCATAAAAGCCAGAAAAGCTACAAAAAATTTCTTCAAAAATTGTTTACCCTATTTACAGCTCATTCGCGAGTTCCCACTTTGAATATTGTATCTTGTTCACCCTCCCATAAAAGAAAGGTACACAACAAAAAAACTATCGCGCAGAGGGGGTCTGAAGACGTCTGTAATGATCACTGACCTACCTGTTGTACCATGCCGGTAGGGTTGGTATACGTGCCTGGAAGCCACAGGTTTCCAGAGTCCTATGCTAGACCCACGTAAGCTACGTGCCACAAGAGCGGCATTATATTATTAACAATAAAATTACATCATACAAGGCAGTACGAACCCCTACTTTTGAATTGGTGTGTGTAATATAGCTGTGAGACACACACAGCTACATGCGGCAACCCCCGCATGTGGTAGCTGCAGCATACCTCAATGTGATGCGAGGTAAACACAATAGCTTCATATTGTATAGGTGTAATTTGGGAAGAATATGTTTTACTATTGATATTGTATTATTCTATAGCACATCTGGGTTCGTGGCAGTCCATAAAGGTTATCTTACACCGCCATTTCGTGTCCATGCAGGAAATGTAATGAGACATGCGATATATTTTTGAAACAATGAAACAGCGCGGGTATAGTTCACTGCGAGCCAATGTCGAAAGGTTGTTCTTGTGGTATATCTAATTTTACCATGGAGACCTCACAAGCGATTAAGACACACGTGTGTCTTATGTAATTTTATACATTTTATATAACCAGATACGAGACACAACATGTGGTGGGTAGCAGGAGGAGTGGGCGCGCGCGTCAGTGCAGGACTATTTGGTTGGATCCATCCATGGTGCTGGTGTCGGTGAGTTGGTGGATGTCGGGCCTGGCCACTTGACCGGACCTAGATACGTTGAGATACTGGAGGAGGTCCTGCTACCTTCAGTGGGGGCTATGCTGTTTCCAGAGCCGGAGCCATTTTACCTCGTCCAAGATAACAGCCCAGTTCACACATCCAGGGTTGTAAAGGCGTGGTATGCTCACCATCCACGTATAACAGTGTGCCACATCCTGTAAATCGCCTGATCTCAACCCGATAGAGCACGTATGGGCGTCCATGCAGAAAGGCATGCCTGACCGACAACATCGATGTCGTGCTACAGTCGTAAATGATGCTTTACAAGCATGGGAACATCTACGAAGCCCTTCTGGTAGGAACTTAACGCAGACGTTAGTGGCATCCATGCCTCGAAGGCTCAATGAAGTGTTGGCAACGGGAGGAGGTTATACCAAGTATTGAAATAATAAAATTTACAGTCAAAGATTACTTTCTTAACCTCCAACAACACGTCTATGGTCATGTTATATAGAAATCTGATTTTCACTGTTAAAGGGAAGTTAACTAATGCAGATCCATGAAAAGAGTCATTACTTTTCATGTTGGTTTACTAAATACTATGATGTGGTGCCAGGTTTGTGACATACTGTTATCAGTCACACAGGTAATACTACATATTACGTGAAGGTGCTGATTAATCTAAACCAGCAGACAGATAAATCACCGCCGGCATGAAGCAGGGTGTCGTAGTTACCATGTAGAATATCATTTTACACCACGAATTTGACACTTTGCAAGAGATAATGATTACTGCAATATGCCTTACTGTGCAGAATATTACATTTACATGCTCAATTTACGTATCCCATCTACTGTACTACATACGGAAGGATATATCGTTGCCATTAGATAGGTGAGGACACCCACAGGCAGGGACATCAGGGCTACTACCATCTCACAGGAAAATGTTGACTGTTCCATTATTCCACGTCTGGTGCGTCATTTTGTTTCGTGCAAAAAACGCGCGATAGTTTTTTTGCTGTGTGTACGTAAACGAAGAGAGACATGACAGCGGCGAGCTGTGATAGCCGACTAGATGACTTACATTTATCTAAGTTTGAGAAGAGAAAGTTGAGATGATTTGATACACATATTCAAGACTATCAAAGTCTTTGATATTCTCGATCTAAGAAGATATTTAAGGCTAGTTGTATACCATAATACCCATAGAAGTGAATGATAATTTATGGGGAAACGTGTTACCTTGAGTGAAGCAAAGTGGATTTGACAAATACTTCACCTGACGTCCATGCTTGACATTATTTGTGTCTCATTTAATGAAAGGGTTACAGGCATGCCTCCTTAACCCATGTGATTTTCCAGTACCACACTAGTAGTTCCTGATCTCATCCAATATCACAAACAGCCTCGATAGGATACAGACATCTTCTTTTTTCCCCTTCATCCATCTCATTCAAACCAATCACACGCTTCTATGATCCCCCCCCCCCCCATTGAAACCTCTCAACTCATACCCACCAAGACATATGTGCTCCACCTGCCGTTACTAACACACCCATTCGACTACAACCGGCCATGCATAAGCAGCTCCCTACATTTCACTCTGCATACAACCCTGACCCTAATCACACTGACCCATCCAACTCATGCCCATCGACCCTCATTTAACCTGCTTACACCTTTCTTCTCACTCCATTCTAATGACCCCTACAACAGTCAGCTTTCCCACTAACCTGAGTAACATCTTTATCGCCCAGGCGACTGGACACACACCTGTCTATCCACACGTGTCTCTCCTAGTTTTCGTCAACGTACTCTTAGTCACAACCCATTCCATTCACACCCGTAACACTCACATCTGCCTTACACAATGACCCTATAAAACAACCCTCACATTGTTGTCCCAGAATTATTGCCGCAGTTCCCTGAACTTCATGGAGTGGAAGATTCTCACTGTTACGCCAAAACTGATGCCCACATAAGGTACAAGACAGCATTCATACTAAAGACTCGGCGAGACTCTGAAGACAAAGTGTGACGTAGATCAAGAGTCTCATGATTAAAGAGGGCAGGAGGTGTTACATGCTGGCTGTAAACATCACAAGAACGCACGAACTGGTGACATTTATAGCTGCCGGCCATGCTAAGTGAGGACAGCTAATGATAAGTACACGGAGGGTAGTGATTATAATCACTACCCTCTGTGTACCTACCATCATTAGATCATTATCGCTGGATGGACGGCACGAGTTGTTTTTTTATCCAGTACATAACGATCTTGATCCACACATACTGATGAGAAGCATTTGATACCTCCTCATCTTATTCAGCTACAACAGTCACTCTCTCACCCTTGGAAACATACAGCCATACACATACACGTTGAATTCTTTAAGAATGGGTGTGACCGCTTCATTGAATAGTTAGCTAGTATTATCATATATATGTATGGATGATGGTGAAGTACTTGAAGACTGACGTTGATAAGGTGGACGCTAATGCCATAGTGCCATTACATAAAGACAAGGGTGGACAAAGATGAGTATTTGAAGTACAGAAGTATTTGTTTGTTGAGGGCATCTGGTAAGTTGTATGGCAGAGTGATGACTGAAAGGGTAAAGGCATGTACAGAATAGTAGAGGAAGTGTGGATCAGGTGTTTACTTAGAGCAATTGAAATATTTGTACGTGGCATTTATGGACATAGAGAAAGCATTTGATAGGGTTGATAGAGATGCCAGGTGGAAGGTCACTTGAATATATGGTGTGGAAGGAAAGCTACTGGAGGCGATGAAAACTTTATATCAAGACTGCTAGGCGTGTTTAGGAGCTGGAAGATGGGAGAGTGAGTTATTCCATGTGAAGACTGCAGGAAGGTTGTATGATGTCACCAACTCTGTTTAATTTGTTCCACGGATAGGAGATAATTCAAGGATCTTGAGGAGAGGGGCAGTTATGCAACCTAGAGGGAGTGAAGGGGGGAGCTGGGAAGTGAGTCAGTCGTTGTTTGCAAATTCGAGTGAGAAAATGTAGTTGGTGACTGAGTTTAGAAAAGTATCTGGAAACAGTAAGTTGATGGTAATTGATAGTAGGGCAGAGGGACAGGGATGAGTTTGAAAGGAAGTGGTTTAGATCCTTGGGAGTAGATGTGGCAGAAAATGAAACAATTGAAGCGCAAGTGATTCATAGGGTGGATGAGTGGGTGAAAGTTCTTGGAACATTGAGGAATGAGTGGAAAGAAAGCTCGCTATCAGAAAGGGCGAAAATGGATATATTTGAAGAAATAGCAGTCCTAAAGATGCTGTATGGATGGAAGGCATAGGCAATGGATGAGTATGTGTGGAGGGCGTATGTGCTGGAAATTGATCATTGAGGACACTATATAGTGTAAGTTGGTTTGATCGAGTAAGTAATGAAAGGGTAAGACTGATGCATGGTAATAAGAAAGGTGTGGTTCAAAAGGCTGAGGAGGTTCCGCTGAGATGTTACAGAATTATGAAGAGAATGATTGAGGAAAGGTTGACAAAGAGGATATATGTGTCAGAAGCGGTGGGGATAAGGATGGAAAGACCAAACTGAAAATGGAGGGATGGAGTGAAAAATATCTTAAGTGGGCAAAACCTGAGCATACAGGAAGGTGAAAGACGTACATATGATAGAGTTAATTAGAACTATGAGATATACGGTATTGACGGTTCTGTCAATTGACTGAACCAGGGCATGTTAAGCGACCGAGGGAAACCAAGGAAAGTTCTGTGGGGCCTGGATCTGGATAGGGAGCTGTGGTTTCGGTGCATTACACATGACAGCTAAAGAACGGATGTGAGCGAATGCGGTAGTTTCTCATTCGAATCTGCCTCCAGTGCTGCATCATCAGCAAAGAAACAGGTGACTCACTTCCCAGGCCCCGCTTCACCTCCTGCAGACTGCATACTCGACTCTCTCTCCAAGACAATTACACTTACCTCCCTCACCATCCCATACATAAATAAATCAAACAGCCACTGTGACATCACACACCCCTGCACCGCACAGCAAACTTCACGCGCACACACACACACACACACACACACACACACACACACACACACACACACACACACACACCTTACAAACTTCATAAGAACGTCTCAGTGATTTTAGATGTATTCCTCCCACAACATATATTGATAAGACCTTACAGGAAGCATCTCTATCAACCCTATCTTATATTTTCTCCAGATCCATAAATGTCACGTACAAATTCTTCTGTTACTCTTCAAAGCTAACACCTGATAAGCAATTCATCAACCACTCCTGAAAACACAGGTACACTCAACAAATTCATACGTTTGTAATTCAAACACACATTTGTCCTTATCATTTCAAACAATGTCGCTGTACATGTATTTCTAACTAACAACAGAGTCACCTTCGCTGATAAGAGATTTAACTGCAACAGCGTTCATTCTAGCCGCCATGTCACATACCATCTTACGCAAGGCTTTTATCGATTAAAGATTTTTGCC
This sequence comes from Panulirus ornatus, assembly GCF_036320965.1. Classification (NCBI taxonomy): domain Eukaryota; kingdom Metazoa; phylum Arthropoda; class Malacostraca; order Decapoda; family Palinuridae; genus Panulirus; species Panulirus ornatus. The sequence goes on along the minus strand of NC_092237.1, from coordinate 22,305,713 downwards.
TACGACGGTTCCTTGTCTTCTCCATTAAATACAGTTTTATGAAAGGCATGATGATAGACCCGAACACCACCAACAGAAAACACTTGTGTAACAACGGCGTCTTAGCTCCGCCTTATCTTATATATTAGCTGACTGTTTTAAGGCTATTGTCTCATTCTCGAATCTCCTGTCGCGATGTAATCATTACACAAATGTATATTTGGGAAATTACCGTGGTTCACTTTCATCATGGTTATCAGCAAATATAGATCTCGCACACCAATATGACTTACTGCAATTTATATATATATATATATATATATATATATATATATATATATATATATATATATATATATATATATATATATATATATATATATATTTATATATATATATATATATATATATATATATATATATATATATATATATATATATATATATATATATTTTTTTTTTCTTTTTTTTTTTATACTTTGTCGCTGTCTCCCGCGTTTGCGAGGTAGCGCAAGGAAACAGACGAAAGAAATGGCCCAGCCCCCCCCCCCCCCATACACATGTACATACACACGTCCACACACGCAAATATACATACCTACACAGCTTACCATGGTTTACCCCAGACGCTTCACATGCCCCGACTCAATCCACTGACAGCACGTCAACCCCTGTATACCACATCGCTCCAATTCACTCTATTCCTTGCACGCCTTTCACCCTCCTGCATGTTCAGGCCCCGATCACACAAAATCTTTATCACTCCATCTTTCCACCTCCAATTTGGTCTCCCTCTTCTCCTCGTTCCCTCCACCTCCGACACATATATCCTCTTGGTCAATCTTTCCTCACTCATTCTCTCCATGTGCCCAAACCATTTCAAAACACCCTCTTCTGCTCTCTCAACCACGCTCTATTTATTTCCACACATCTCTCTTACCCTTACGTTACTTACTCGATCAAACCACCTCACACCACACATTGTCCTCAAACATCTCATTTCCAGCACATCCATCCTCCTGCGCACAACTCTATCGATAGCCCACGATCCGCAACCATACAACATTGTTGGAACCACTATTCCTTCAAACATACCCATTTTTGCTTTCCGAGATAATGTTCTCCACTCCCACATATTCTTCAAGGCTCCCAGAATTTTCGCCCCCTCCCCCATCCTATGATTCACTTCCGCTTCCATGGTTCCATCCGCTGCCAGATCCACTCCCAGATATCTAAAACGCTTTACTTCCTCCAGCTTTTCTTAATTCAGACTTACCTCCAAATTGACTTGACCCTCAACCCTACTGGACCTAATAATCTTGCTCTTATTCACATTTACTCTTAACTTTCTTCTTTCACACACTTTACTCAGTCACCAGTTTCTGCAGTTTCTTAAATGAATCAGCCACCAGCGCTGTATCATCAGCGAACAACAACTGACTCACTTCCCAAGCTCTCTCATCAACAACAGACTGCATACTTGCCCCTCTTTCCAAAACTCTTGCATTCACCTCCCTAACAACCCCATCCATAAACAAATTAAACAACCATGGAGACATCACACACCCCTGCCGAAAACCTACATTCACTGAGAACCAATCACTTTCATCTCTTCCTACACGT
>NC_092237.1:22251181-22304011 GCF_036320965.1 Panulirus ornatus | reverse complement strand
AGAGGGTTACCCATTGCCATACCAAATTCTTAAGCATAATAATCTCCATTAAATTGAAATACACAGTCTTTTATACACAATTTTATCAGTTCAATGAAATTAGACTTTGAAACAGGTAAATGAATATCATCCAAGACATCAAATAAATATTCTAAAAGGTCATCAACTGGAACTTTAGTGAAAAGTGAGGAAACATCAAAGCTAACTAGTTTGAAATCAAAATTAATATTGATATTGTTTAGCTTGTTGACTAAATCTACGTTGTTCATGATATTAGAATTTGATACATTACCCACTAAAGGGCTTAATAAGGAAACTAACCATTTTGATAATTTATATGTGATGGAGCCTACCGAACTCACTATAGGTCTTGCTGGAAAATTTTGTTTATGTGTTTTGATAAGTCCATACATATATGGCAATGAAGGGGACAAAGATGACAAATTTTTGATAAGAGAAATGTTACTTTTCAACAACAACTTCATTTCCTTATTGAAGTGAGAATTAACTGCTTCTAAGGGATTTTTACTAAGTTTAGAATATGTTGTGTTATCATTTAGAAGATAACTCATTTTAGATGAATAGTTACTTTTGTATAAAATCACAACAGTGTTAGCCTTATATGCTTTAGTAATATGTATATCCTTGTCTTTTTTTAAGGTGTTAATAGCTCTTGTGAATCTTTTAGGGCAATAGCTTCCACTGGTTTTGACAAACTGGCATACACAAAACCCTTGCAAACATTGATATCATCATTACTTAAATTACTGTATTTTTCTAAATTACAAAAAGACTTTGTGACATCAACACAGCTGGCTTCTCTGTTAGAGCACACAAAACTTAAACCATAGCCTAATGCATACAAGGAATCTTTATCTAGTTGTTTATTAGACAGGTTTACCACAAAAGATGGGTTTGTGTTCTTGGTCCAGTGGCTGTTTTCAATACGATGGTCCAACTTACGATTCAGTGACACTTGTAGCCTATTGCGTTCTTTCCTTAATTAATCATAGCAATAGTCCAACATCCGGTTCTTCCACTGTGCCGGTCCTGTCATTTGAAAGGCACGTTTCTTCTCTCTTGAAATGCGAAAAGCATCCTCCATTTCAAGTTTCTTTAATTCAATATTTTTCTTTAAAATAATATTTTGAAATTGGTCAATTGGTCGACCAGACAGCTGAAACAAACGTTGAGGTAGGACAGATCTTGGCATCACTTGTTCATCAAGGCATTTCCTAAGGAATTCAAATCGTAACTTCAGTTGGTGGGCCTTGATTAGCGATTTGGAGAAAGCAGTAACGAAAGGAGAAAGTCCAGGACAGCTTGTAGAGAAGTAATAGAAGAGTCATGTGGAATCCATCTTGGAAAGGATCACAATTTTGCGCGTGATCAAGATATGTATAATTATTTGATTTTATTATACTTTGTCGCTGTCTCCTGCGTTAGCGAGGTAGCGCAAGGAAACAGACGAAGGAATTGCCCAACCCATCCACATACATATGTATATACATAGACGTCCACACACGCACATATACATACCTATACATCTCAAACTATACATATATATATATATATACACACACAGCCATATACATATATACATATGTACATAATTCATACTGTCTGCCCTTATTCATTCCCGTCACCACCCAGCCACATATGAAATAACAACCCCCTGCCCCCCGATGTGCGCGAGGTAGTGCTAGGAAAAGACATCAAAGGCCACATATGTATATATATATATATATATATATATATATATATATATATATATATATATATATATATATATATATATATATATATATATATATATGTACAGAGCATCAGATTGGAGAAGAGCAGTGTGGTTTCAGAAGTGGTAGAGGATGTGTGGATCAGGTGTTTCCTTTGAAGAATGTATGTGAGAAATACTTAGAAAAGCAAATGGATTTGTATGTAGCATTTATGGATCAGGAGAAGGCATTTGATAGAGTTGATAGAGATGCTCTGTGGAAGGTATTAAGAATATATGGTGTGGGAGGCAAGTTGTTAGAAGCAGTGAAAAGTTTTTATCGAGGATGTAAGGCATGTGTACGTGTAGGAAGAGAGGAAAGTGATTGGTTCTCAGTGAATGTAGGTTTGCGGCAGGGGTGTGTGATGTCTCCATGGTTGTTTAATTTGTTTATGGATAGGGTTGTTAGGGAGGTAAATGCAAGAGTTTTGGAAAGAGGGGCAAGTATGAAGTCTGTTGGGGATGAGAGAGCTTGGGAAGTGAGTCAGTTGCTGTTCGCTGATGATACAGCGCTGGTGGCTGATTCATGTGAGAAACTGCAGAAGCTGGTGACTGAGTTTGGTAAAGTGTGTGAAAGAAGAAAGTTAAGAGTAAATGTGAATAAGAGCAAGGTTATTAGGTACAGTAGGGTTGAGGGTCAAGTCAATTGGGAGGTGAGTTTGAATGGAGAAAAACTGTAGGAAGTGAAGTGTTTTAGATATCTGGGAGTGGATCTGGCAGCGGATGGAACCATGGAAGCGGAAGTGGATCATAGGGTGGGGGAGGGGGCGAAAATTCTGGGAGCCTTGAAGAATGTGTGGAAGTCGAGAACATTATCTCGGAAAGCAAAAATGGGTATGTTTGAAGGAATAGTGGTTCCAACAATGTTGTATGGTTGCGAGGCGTGGGCTATGGATAGAGTTGTGCGCAGGAGGATGGATGTGCTGGAAATGAGATGTTTGAGGACAATGTGTGGTGTGAGGTGGTTTGATCGAGTGAGTAACGTAAGGGTAAGAGAGATGTGTGGAAATAAAAAGAGCGTGGTTGAGAGAGCAGAAGAGGGTATTTTGAAATGGTTTGGGCACATGGAGAGAATGAGTGAGGAAAGATTGACCAAGAGGATATATGTGTCGGAGGTGGAGGGAACGAGAAGAGGGAGACCAAATTGGAGTTGGAAAGATGGAGTGAAAAAGATTTTTTGTGATAGGGGCCTGAACATGCAGGAGGGTGAAAGGAGGGCAAGGAATAGAGTGAATTGGAGCGATGTGGTATACCGGGGTTGACGTGCTGTCAGTGGATTGAATCAGGGCATGTGAAGCGTCTGGGGTAAACCATGGAAAGCTGTGTAGGTATGTATATTTGCGTGTGTGGACGTATGTATATACATGTGCATGGGGGTGGGTTGGGCCATTTCGTATTTTGAAGGTTTGTTGAATGTGTTTGATGATAGAGTGGCAGATATAGGGTGTTTTGGTCGAGGTGGTGTGCAAAGTGAGAGGGTTAGGGAAAATGATTTGGTAAACAGAGAAGAGGTAGTGAAAGCTTTGCGGAAGATGAAAGCCGGCAAGGCAGCAGGTTTGGATGGTATTGCAGTGGAATTTATTAAAAAAGGCGGTGACTATTGTTGACTGGTTGGTAAGGTTATTTAATGTATGTATGACTCATGGTGAGGTGCCTGAGGATTGGCGGAATGCGTGCATAGTGCCATTGTACAAAGGCAAAGGGGATAAGAGTGAGTGCTCAAATTACAGAGGTATAAGTTTGTTGAGTATTCCTGGTAAATTATATGGGAGGGTATTGATTGAGAGGGTGAAGGCATGTACAGAGCATCAGATTGGGGAAGAGCAGTGTGGTTTCAGAAGTGGTAGAGGATGTGTGGATCAGGTGTTTGCTTTGAAGAATGTATGTGAGAAATACTTAGAAAAGCAAATGGATTTGTATGTAGCATTTATGGATCTGGAGAAGGCATATGATAGAGTTGATAGAGATGCTCTGTGGAAGGTATTAAGAATATATGGTGTGGGAGGAAAGTTGTTAGAAGCAGTGAAAAGTTTTTATCGAGGATGTAAGGCATGTGTACGTGTAGGAAGAGAGGAAAGTGATTGGTTCTCAGTGAATGTAGGTTTGCGGCAGGGGTGTGTGATGTCTCCATGGTTGTTTAATTTGTTTATGGATGGTGTTGTTCGGGAGGTAAATGCAAGAGTTTTGGAAAGAGGGGCAAGTATGAAGTCTGTTGGGGATGAGAGAGCTTGGGAAGTGAGTCAGTTGTTGTTCGCTGATGATACAGCGCTGGTGGCTGATTCATGTGAGAAACTGCAGAAGCTGGTGACTGAGTTTGGTAAAGTGTGTGGAAGAAGAAAGTTAAGAGTAAATGTGAATAAGAGCAAGATTATTAGGTACAGTAGGGTTGAGGGTCAAGTCAATTGGGAGGTGAGTTTGAATGGAGAAAAACTGGAGGAAGTGAAGTGTTTTAGATATCTGGGAGTGGATCTGGCAGCGGATGAAACCATGGAAGCGGAAGTGGATCATAGGGTGGGGGAGGGGGCGAAAATTCTGGGGGCCTTGAAGATTGTGTGGAAGTCGAGAACATTATCTCGGAAAGCAAAAATGGGTATGTTTGAAGGAATAGTGGTTCCAACAATGTTGTATGGTTGCGAGGCGTGGGCTATGGATAGAGTTGTGCGCAGGAGGATGGATGTGCTGGAAATGAGATGTTTGAGGACAATGTGTGGTGTGAGGTGGTTTGATCGAGTGAGTAACGTAAGGGTAAGAGAGATGTGTGGAAATAAAAAGAGCGTGGTTGAGAGAGCAGAAGAGGGTGTTTTGAAGTGGTTTGGGCACATGGAGAGGATGAGTGAGGAAAGATTGACCAAGAGGATATATGTGTCGGAGGTGGAGGGAACAAGGAGAAGAGGGAGACCAAATTGGAGGTGGAAAGATGGAGTGAAAAAGATTTTGTGTGATCGGGGCCTGAACATGCAGGAGGGTGAAAGGAGGGCAAGGAATAGAGTGAATTGGAGCGATGTGGTATACCGGGGTTGACGTGCTGTGAGTGGATTGAATCAAGGCATGTGAAGCGTCTGGGGTAAGCCATGGAATGCTGTGTAGGTATGTATATTTGCGTGTGTGGACGTATGTATATACATGTGTACGGGGGGGGTTGGGCCATTTCTTTCGTCTGTTTCCTTGCGCTACCTTGCAAACGCGGGAGACAGCGACAAAGTATAAAAAAAATATATATATATATATATATATATATATATATATATATATATATATATATATATATATATATATATATATATATATATATATATATCTTTTCTTTTCTTTTAAACTATTCGCCATTTCCCGCGTTAGCGAGGTAGCGTTAAGAACAGAGGACTGGGCCTTTTTTGGAATATCCTCACTTGGCCCCCTCTGTTCCTTCTTTTGGAAAATTAAAAAAAAACGAGAGGGGAGGATTTCCAGCCCCCCGCTCCCTCCCCTTTTAGTCGCCTTTTACGACACGCAGGGAATACGTGGGAAGTATTCTTAATCCCCAATCCCCAGGGATAATATATATATATATATATATATATATATATATATATATATATATATATATATATATATAACCGACATAATGTTCTCGCCTTCCACACATTTTTTAACGCTCCCAAAACTTTCACCTCCTCCCCCACCTTGTGACTCACTTCCACTTCCATTGTTCCAACTGCTGCCAGATCAAACTCCAAGATATCTAAAACACTTCACTTCCTTCAGTTTTTTTTTTCCATTCAAACTTACCTCCCAATTGACTACTCCTTCAACCCTACTGAACTTAGTAACCTTACTCTTATTCACATTAACTCTCAGCTTTCTTCTTTCACACACTTTACCAAACTCAGTCACCAGCTTCTGCAGTTTCTCACCCAAATCAGCCACAGACGCTGTATCATCAGCGAACAACAACTTACTCACTTCCCAAGCCCTCTCATCCACAACAGACTGCATACTTGCCCCTCTCTCCAAAACTGTTGCATTCACCGCCCTAACAACCCCATCCAAAAACAAATTTAACAACCGTGGAGACATCACGCACCCCTGCCGCAAACCAACATTCACTGAGAACCAATCACTTTCCTCTTTTCCTTGGTATTGAAGTGCAATATATCAAAAAACGGGAGACTGCATAGTTCACCTGCTAATGACGATATTCAATGTATGTATGGCTCATGGTGAAATGCCTGAGGATTGTCGGAATGCATGCATAGTACAATTGTACAAAAAGATAAAGGGCATAAACATGAGTGTTCAAATTACAGAGGTAAAAGTTTCTTGAGTATTCCTGGGAAATTATATGGGAGGGTATTGATTGAGAGGGTAAAAACATGCAGAGCATCAGATTGGGGAAGAGCTGTATGGTTTCAGAAGTGGTAGAGGATGTGTGGATCAGGTGTTTGCTTTGAAGAATGTATGTGAGAAATACTTAGAAAAGCAAATGGATTTGTATGTAGCATTTATGGATCTGGAGAAGGCATATGATAGAGTTGATAGAGATGGTCTGAGGAAGGTATTAAGAATATGTGATAGGCAACCTGCTAGAAGCAGTGAAAAGCTTTTATTAAGTATGCAAGGCATGTGTACGACTAGGAAGAGAGGAAAGTGATTGGTTCCCAGTAAATGTCGGTTTGCTGCAGGGATGCGTGATGACTCCATGGTTGTTTAATTTGTTTATGGATGGGGTTTGTTAGGGAGGTGAATGCAAGAGTTTTGGAGAGAGAAGCAAGTATGCAGTCTGTTGTGGATGAAAGGGCTTGGGAAGGGAGTCATTTGTTGTTCGCTGAAGATACAGCGCCTGTACCTGATTCGGGTGAGAAACTGCAGAAGCTGGTGGCTGAGTTCGGTAAAATATGTGAAAGAAGAAAGCTGGGAGAAAATGTGAATAAGAGCAAGGTTATTAGGTACAGTAGGATTGAGGGACGAGTCAATTGGGAGGTAATTTTGAATGCAGAAAAACTGAAGGAAGTGAAGTGTTTTAGATATCTGGCAGTGGATTTGACAGCGGATGGAACCATGGAAGCGGAAGTGAGTCACAGGGTGGAGGAGGGGGCGAAAGTGCTGGGAGCGTTGAAGAATGTTTGGGAGGCGAAAACATTATCTTGAATACCAAAAATGTGTATGGTTGAAGGAATAGTGGTTTCAACAATGTTATATGATTGCGAAGCGTGGGCTATAGATGGGGTTGTACGGAGGACGGTGGATGTGTGGGAAATGAGATGTTTGAAGACAATATGTGGTGGTGTGAGGTGGTTTGATCGAGTAAGTATTGGAGGGGTAAGAGAAATGTGTGGTAATGATAAGAGCGTGGTTGAGAGAGCAAAAGAGGGAGTTTTGAAATGGTTTGGTCACATGAAGAGAATGAGTGATGAAAGACTGACAAAGAGGATTTACGTGTCAGAGGTGGAGGTAAAGAGGAGAAGTGGGAGACCTAATTGGAGGTGGAAAGATGGAGTGAAAAAGATTTTGATTGATCGGGGCCTGAACATCAAGGAGGGTGAAAGGCGCGCAAGAAATAAAGTGAATTAGAACAATCTGGTATACCGGCGTCGACTTGCTATCAGTGGATTCAACCAGGGAATATGAAGTGTCTGTGGTAAACCATAGAAAGTTTTGTGGGGCCTGGATGTAGAAAGGGAGCTGTGATTTCAGAGCATTATACACGACAGGTAGAGACAGTCTGAACGAATGTGGCTTTTGTTGTCTTGCTAGCGCTACATCGCGCACGTGCGGGGGGAAGGGGGATTGTCGTTTCATGTGTGGCGAGGTGGCGACGGAAATGAATAAAAGAAGCAAGTATTAATCATGTACATGTGTATATATCTATATGCTTGTGTATTTATGTGTATGTATACGTTGAAATGTATAGGTATGTTTATGTGCGTGTATGGACGTGTATGTATATACATGTGTATGTGGGTGGGTTGGGCCATTCCTTTGTCAGTTTTCTTGCGCTACCTTCCTAACGCGGGAGACAGCGACAAAGTATGATATATATATATATATATATATATATATATATATATATATATATATATATATATATATATATATATATATATATATATATATTATTTATTTATTTATTTATTTTGCTTTTTCGCTGTCTCCTGTGTTTACGAGGTAGCGCAAGGAAACAGACGAAAGAAATGGCCCAACCCACCCCCATACACAATGTATATACATACACGTCCACACACGCAAATATACATACCTATACATCTCAATGTACACATATATATACACACACAGACACATACATATATACCCATGCACACAATTCACACTGTCTGCCTTTATTCATTCCCATCGCCACCTCGCCACACATGGAAATAACATCCCCCTCCCCCCTCATGTGTGCGAGGTAGCACTAGGAAAAGACAACAAAGGCCCCATTCGTTCACACTCAGTCTCTAGCTATCATGCAATGATGCCCGAAACCACAGTTCCCTTTCCACATCCAGGCCAAACACAACTTTCCATGGTTTACCCCAGACGCTTCACATGCCCTGATTCAATCCACTGACAGCACGTCAACCCCGGTATACCACATCGATCCAATTCACTCTATCCCTTGCCCCCCTTTCAACCTCCTGCATGTTCAGGCCCCGATCACTCAAAATCTTTTTCACTCCATCTTTCCACCTAAAATTTGGTCTCCCACTTCTCCTCGTTCCCTCCACCTCCGACACATATATCCTCTTGGTCAATCTTTCCTCACTCATTCTCTCCATGTGCCCAAACCATTTCAAAACACACTCTTCTGCTCTCTCAACCACGCTCTTTTTATTTCCACACATCTCTCTTACCCTTACGTTACTTACTCGATCAAACCACCTCACACCACACATTGTCCTCAAACATCTCATTTCCAGCACATCCACCCTCCTACGCACAACTCTATCCATAGCCTACGCCTCGCAACCATACAACATTGTTGGAACCACTATTCCTTCAAACATACCAATTTTTGCTTTCCGAGATAATGTTCTCGACTTCCACACATTCTGCAAGGCTCTCAGGATTTTTGCCCCCTCTCCCACCCTATGATTCACTTCCGCTTCCATGGTTCCATCCGCTGCCAGATCCACTCCCAGATATCTAAAACACTTTACTTCCTCCAGTTTTTCTCCATTCAAACTTACCTCCCAATTGACTTGACCCTCAACCCTACTGTACCTAATAACCTTGCTCTTATTCACATTTACTCTTAACTTTCTTCTTTCACACACTTTACCAAACTCAGTCACCAGCTTCTGCAGTTTCTTACATGAATCAGCCACCAGCGCTGTATCATCAGCGAACAACAACTGACTCACTTCCCAAGGTCTCTCATCCACAACAGACTTCATGGGGTTCATGGGGATGGGGTTGTTAGGGAGGTGAATGCAAGAGTTTTGGAAAGAGGGGCAAGTATGAAGTCTGTTGGGGATGAGAGAGCTTGGGAAGTGAGTCAGTTGTTGTTCGCTGATGATACAGCGCTGGTGGTTGATTCATGTGAGAAACTGCAGAAGCTGGTGACTGAGTTTGGTAAAGTGTGTGAAAGAAGAAAGTTAAGAGTAAATGTGAATAAGAGCAAGGTTATTAGGTGCAGTAGGGTTGAGGGACAAGTCAATTGGGAGGTGAGTTTGAATGGAGAAAAACTGGAGGAAGTGAAGTGTTTTAGATATCTGGGAGTGGATCTGGCAGCGGATGGAACCATGGAAGCGGAAGTGGATCATAGGGTGGGGGAGGGGGCGAAAATTCTGGGAGCCTTGAAGAATGTGTGGAAGTCGAGAACATTATCTCGGAAAGCAAAAATGGGTATGTTCGAAGGAATAGTGGTTCCAACAATGTTGTATGGTTGCGAGGCGTGGGCTATGGATAGAGTGGTGCGCAGGAGGATGGATGTGCTGGAAATGAGATGTTTGAGGACAATGTGTTGTGTGAGGTGGTTTGATGGAGTAAGTAACGTGAGGGTAAGAGAGATGTGTGGAAATAAAAAGAGCGTGGTTGAGTGAGCAGAAGAGGGTGTTTTGAAATGGTTTGGGCACATGGAGAGAATGAGTGAGGAAAGATTGACCAAGAGGATATATGTGTCGGAGGTGGAGGGAACGAGGAGAGGAGGGAGACCAAATTGGAGGTGGAAAGATGGAGTGAAAAAGATTTTGTGTGATCGGGGCCTGAACATGCAGGAGGGTGAAAGGAGGGCAAGGACGCTTCAAATTCCCTGGTTCACTCCGTTGACAGAACGTCGACCCCGGTATACCACATCGTTCCAATTCACTCTATTCCTTGAACGCCTTTGACCCTCCTGCATGTTCAGGCCCCGATCACTCAAAATCTTTTTCACTCCATCTTTCCACCTCCAATCTCGTCTCCCACTTCTCCTCGTTCCCTCCACCTCTGACACATATATCCTCTTGGTCAATCTTTCCTCATTCATTCTCTCCATGTGACCAAACCATTTCAAAACACCCTCTTCTGCTCTCTCAACCACACTCTTTTTATTTCCACACATCTCTCTTACCCTTACATTACTTACTCGATCAAACCACATCACACCACATATTGTCCTCAAACATCTCATTTCCAGCACATCCACCCTCATACGCACAACTCAATCCATAGCCCACGCCTCGCAGCCATACAACATTGTTGGAACAACTATATCTTCAAACATACCCATTTTTGCTTTCCGAGATAATGTTCTTGACTTCCAAACATTCTTCAAGGCTTCCAGAATTATCGCCCCCTCCCCCACTCTTTGATTCACTTCCGCTTCCATGGTTCCATTCGCTGCCAGATCCACTCCTAGATATCTAAAACCCTTTCGTCCTCCAGTTTTTCTCCATTCAAACTTACCTCCCAATTGACTTGACCCTCAACCCTGCTGTACCTAATAACCTTGCTCTTATTCACATTTACTCTTAACTTTCTTCTTTCACACATTTTACCAATCTCAGTCACCAGCTTCTGCAGTTTCTCACATGAATCAGCCACCAGTGCTGTATCATCAGCAAACAACAACTGACTCACTTCCCAAGCTCTCTCATCCACAACAGACTGCATACTTGCCCCTCTTTCCAAAACTCTTGCATTCACCTCCCGAACAACCCCATCATAAGCAAATCAAACAACCATGGAGACATCACTCACCCCTGCCGCAAACCTACATTCACTGAGAACCAATCACTTTCCTCTCAAATACTCTCTTTTTTCACCTCTTGCACCTTTCTCTTGACCTCCTGCCTGTTTCTTTTATACATCTCCCAGTCATATGTATTATTTCCCTGCAAAAATCGTCCAAATGGCTCTCTCTTCTCTTTCACTAATAATCTAACTTCATCGTGCCACCACTTTCTACCCTTTCCAATATGCCCACCTCCCACGCTTCTCATGCCACAAGCATCTTTTGCGCAAGCCATCACTGCTTCCCTAAATACGTCCCATTCCTCCCCCACTCCCCTTACCTCCTTTGTTCTCTCATTTTTCCATTCTGTACTCAGTCTCTTCTGGTACTTCCTCAAACAAGTCTCCTTCCGAAGCTCACTTACTCTCACCACTCTCTTTACCCCAACATTCTCTCTTCTTTTCTGAAAACCTCTACAAATCTTCGCCTTCGCCTCCACAAGATAATGATCAGACATCCATCCAGTTGCCCCTCTCAGCACATTAACATCCAAGAGTCTGTTTTTCGCGCGCCTATCATTTAACACGTAATCCAATAACGCTCTCTTGCCGTCTCTCCTACTTACATACGTATACTTATGTATGCCCTCTTTTTAAACCAGATATTCCCAATCACCAGTCCTTTTTCAGCATATGAATCTACAAGCTCTTCACCATTTCCATTCACAACACTGAATGCCCCATGTATACCAATTATTCCCTCAACTGCCGCATTACTCACCTTTGCATTCAAATCACCCATCACTATAACCCGGTCTCGTGCATCAAAACTACTGACACACTCATTCACCTGCTCCCAAAACACTTGCTCCTCATGATCTTTCTTCTCATGCCCAGGTGTATATGCACCAATAATCACCCATCTCTCTCCATGCACTTTCAATTTTACTCATATCAATCTAGAGTTTACTTTCTTACACTCTATCACATACTCCCACCACTCCGGTTTCAGGAATAGTGCTACTCCTTCCCTTGCTCTTGTCCTCTCACTAACTCCTTACTTTACTCCCAAGACATTCCCAAACCACCCTCCTCCTTTACCCTTGAACTTCGTTTCACTCAGAGCCAAAACATTCAGGTTCCTTTCCTCAAACATACTACCTATCTCTCATTTTTTCTCATCTTGGCTACATCCACACACATTTAGACACTCCAATCTGTGCCTTCGAGGAGGATGAGCACTCCTCGCACGACTCCTTCTGTTTCCCCTTTTAGAAAGTCAATATACTAGAAGGGGAGGGTTTCTGGCCCCCCACTCCCGTCCCATTTAGTCGCCTTCTACGACACGTGAGGAATGCGTGGGAAGTATTCTTTCTCCCCTATCCCCAGGGATACCCTATCCCTGGGGATAGGGTATATACATGTATATACATGTATATACATACATGTATATACATGTATATATATACATGTATTATCCCTGGGGATTGGGGAAAAAGAATACTTCCCACGTATTCCCTGCGTGTCGTAGAAGGCGACTAAAAGGGGAGGGAGCGGGGGGCTGGAAATCCTCCCCTCTCATTATTTATTTTTTGATTTTCCAAAAGAAGTAACAGAGAAGGGGGCCAGGTTAGGATATTCCCTCAAAGGCCCAGTTCTCTGTTCTTAACGCTACCTCGCTGACTCGGGAAATGTCGAATAGTTTGAAAGAAAAGAAAAGAAAGAATATACATGTATATACATACACATCCACACACACACACACATATAGACACCTATACATCTCAACATATACAAATATTAATCTATTTATTTTGTTTTGTCGCTATTTCCCGCGTTAGCGAGGTAGCGTTAGGAAACAGACGAAAGAATGGCCCAACCCACCCACATACACATGTATATACTTACACGTCCACACACGCAAATATACATACCTATACATCTCAACGTATACATATATATATACACACACAGACATATGCATATATACACATGTACATAACTCGTACTGTCTGCCTTTATTCATTCCCATCGCCACCCCGCCACACATGAAATAACCCCCTCCCCCCTCATGTGCGCGACGTAGCGCTAGGAAAGGACAACAAAGGCCACATTCGTTCACACTCATTCTCTAGCTGTCATGTAATAATGCACCGAAACCACAGCTCCCTTTCCACATCCATGCCCCACAGAACTTTCCATGGTTTACCCCAGTCGCTTCACATGCCCTGGTTCAATCCATTGACCGGACGTCGACCCCGGTATACCACATCGCTCTAATTCACTCTATTTCTTGCACTCCTTTCACCCCCTGCGTGTTCAGGCCCCGATCACTCAAAACATTTTTCACTCCATCCTTCCACCTCCAATTAGGTCTCCCACTTCTGTTCCCGTCCACCTATGACACATATTGTCCTCAAACATTCATTTCCAACACATCCACCCTCCTCCGTACAACCCTATCTATAGCCCATGCCTCGTAACCATATAACATTGTTGGAACCACTATTCCTTCAAACATACCCATTTTTGATTTCCGAGATAATGTTTTCGCCTTCCACACATTCTTCAACGCTCCGAGAATCTTCGTCCCCTCCCCCACCCTGTGACTCACTTCCGCTTCCATGGTTCCATCCCCTGCCAAATCTACTCCAAGACATCTAAAACACTTCACTTCCTCCAGTTTTTCTCCATTTAAACTTACCTCCCAATTGACTTATCCCTCAACCCTAGTGTACTTAATAACCTTGCTCTTATTCACATTTACTTTCCGCTTTCTTCTTTCACACACTTTACCAGACTCAGTCACCAGCTTCTGCAGTTTCTCACCCGAATCAGCCATCAACGCTCTATCATCAGTGAACAACAACTGACTCACTTCTCAAGCCCTCCCATCCACAACCGACTGTATACTTTCTCGTCTCTCCAAAACTCTTGCATTCGCGTATCTATCAACACAAAACATGGAGACATCACGCAACCCTACCGCAACCGACATTCACTAAGAACGAATCAGTTTCCTTTTTTCGTACTCGTACACATGCCTTACATCCTCGATAAAAACTTTTCACTGCTTCTAGCAACCTGCCTCCCACACCATATACCCTTAATGCCTTCCGCAGAGCATCTCTATCAACTCTATTATATGCCTTCTCCAGATCCATAAATGCTACGTATAGATCCATTTGTTTTTCCAAGTATTTCTCATACATTTTTCAGAGCAAACACCTGATCCACATATCCTCCACCACTTCTGGAACCACACTGTTCTTACCCAATCTGACGCTCTGTGCATGTTTTTCACCCTCTCAATCAATACCCTCCCGTATAATTTCCGGGGGAATATTCAACAAACTTATACCTCAATAATTTGGACACTCATCTTTATCCCCTTTGCTTTTGTACAATGGCACTATGCATGCATTCCGCCAATCCTCAGGCACTTCACCATGAGCCATACATGCAATGAATATCCTCATCAACCAGTCAACTACACAGTCATCCCCTTTCTTGATAATACCCACTTCAATATCATCCAAACCCGCTGCCTTGCCGGCTTTCGTCTTCCTAAAAGCTTTAACTACCTCTTCTCTGTTTACCAAACCATTGTGGAGGCGAAGGTGAAGACTTGTCGAGGTTTTCAGAAAACAAGAGAGAGTGTTGGAGTGAAGAGAGTGCTGAGAGTAAGTGAGCTTAGGAAGGAGATTTGTGTGAGGAAGTACCAGGAGAGATTGAGTGCAGAATGGAAAAAAGTGTGAGAAAAGGACGTAATGGGAGTTGGGAAGGAATGGGATGTATTTAGGGAAGCATTGATGGCTTACGCAAAAAGATGCTTGTGACTTGAGAAGCGTGGGAGGTGGACAGATTAGATAGCGTAGTGAGTAGTGGGGTGAAGAAGTAAGATTATTAATGAAAGAGAAGAGAGAGGCATCCGGACGATTTTTGCGGGAAATAGAGTAAATTACTGGGAGATGTACAAAAGAAAGAGGCAGGTCAAGAGAAAGGTGCAAGAGGTGAAAAAGAGGGCAAATGAAATTTGGGGTGCGAGAGTACAATGAAATTTTAGGGAGAAAAAAAAGATGTTTTGGAAGGCGTTAAATAAAGTGCGTAAGACAAGAGAACAAATGGGAACATCGGTGAAGGGGGCTAATGGGGAGGTAATAGAAAGTTGTGATGATGTGAGAAGGAGATAGAGTATCTTGAGGGCATGTTGAATGTTTAAGATGATAGAGTGGCAGATATAGGGTGTTTTGGTCGAAGTTGTGTGCGAAGTAATATATATATATATATATATGTTTTAGATATCTGGGAGTGGATCTGGCAGCGGATGAAACCATGGAAGCGGAAATGGATCATAGGGTGGGGGAGGGGGCGAAAATTCTGGGAGCCTTGAAGAATGTGTGCAAGTCGAGAACATTATCTCGGAAAGCAAAAATGGGTATGTTTGAAGGAATAGTGGTTCCAACAATGTTGTATGGTTGCGAGGCGTGGACTATGGATAGAGTTGTGCGCAGGAGGGTGGATGTGCTGGAAATGAGATGTTTGAGGACAATGTGTGGTGTGAGGTGGTTTGATCGAGTAAGTAATGTAAGGGTAAGAGAGATGTGTGGGATTAAAAAGAGCGTGGTTGAGAGAGTAGAAGAGGGTGTTTTGAAATGGTTTGGGTACATGGAGAGAATGAGTGAGGAAAGATTGACCAAGAGGATATATGTGTCGGAGGTGGAGGGAACGAGGAGAAGTGGGAGACCAAATTGGAGGTGGAAAGATGGAGTGAAAAAGATTTTGTGTGATCGGGGCCTGAACATGCAGGAGGGTGAAAGGCGGGCAAGGAATAGAGTGAATTGGATCGATGTGGTATACCGGGGTTGACGTGCTGTCAATGGATTCAATCAGGGCATGCGAAGCGTCTGGGGTAAACCATGGAAAGTTGTGTGGGGCTTGGATGTGGAAAGGGAGCTGTGGTTTCGGGCATTATTGCGTGGCAGCTGGAGACTGAGTGTAAACGAATGGGGCCTTAGTTGTCTTTTCCTAGTGCTACCTCGCACACATGAGGGGGGAGGGGGATGGTATTCCATGTGTGGCGAGGTGGCGATGGGAATGAATAGGGGCAGATAGTGTGAATTGTGTGCATGGGTATATATGTATGTGTCTGTGTGTGTATATATATGTGTACATTGAGATTTATAGGTATGTATATTTGCGTGTGTGGGCGTGTGTGTGTGAACATTGTGTGTGGGGGTGGGTTTGGCCATTTCTTTCTTCTGTTTCCTTGCGCTACCTCGCAAACGCGGGAGACAGCGACAAAGCAAAATAAAATAAATGAATAATATTCTTATGTGAGAAATACTTAGAAAAGCAAATGGATTTGTATGTAGCATTTATGGATCTGGAGAAGGCATATGATAGAGTTGATAGAGATGCTCTGTGGAAGGTATTAAGAATATATCGTGTGGGAGGCAAGTTGTTAGAAGCAGTGAAAAGTTTTTATCAAGGATGTAAGGCATGTGTACGTGTAGGAAGAGAGGAAAGTGATTGTTTCTCAGTGAATGTAGGTTTGCCGCAGGGGTGTGTGATATCTAGATGATTGTTTAATTTGTTTATGGATGGGGTTGTTAGGGAGGTGAATGCAAGAGTTTTGGAAAGAAGGACAGGTATGAAGTCTGTTGGGGATGAGAGAGATTGGGAAGTGAGTCAGTTGTTGTTCGCTGATGATACAGCGCTTATGGTTGATTCATGTGAGAAACTGCAGAAGCTGGTGACTGAGTTTGGTAAAGTGTGTGAAAGAAGAAAGTTAAGAGTAAATGTGAATAAGAGCAAGGTTATTAGGTACAGTAGGGTTAAGGGTCAAGTCAATTGGGAGGTAAGTTTGAATGGAGAAAAACTGGAGGAAGTAAAGTGTTTTAGATATCTGGGAGTGGATCTGGCAGCGGATGGAACAATGGAAGCGGAAGTGAATCATAGGGTGGGGGAGGGGGCGAAAATCCTGGGAGCCTTGAAGAATGTGTGGAAGTCGAGAACATTATTTGGGGCGACCTGAGAGCCGTGAAGAATGTGTGGAAGTCGAGAACATTCTCTCGGAAAGCAAAAATGGGTATGTTTGAAGGAATAGTGGTTCCAACAATGTTGTATGGTTGCGAGGCGTGGACTATGGGTAGAGTTGTGCGCAGGAGGATGGATGTGCTGGAAATGTTTGAGGACAATGTGTGGTGTGAGGTGGTTTGATCGAGTAAGTAACGTAAGGGTAAGAGAGATGTGTGGAAATAAAAAGAGCGTGGTTGAGAGAGCAGAAGAGGGTGTTTTGAAATGGTTTGGGCACATGGAGAGAATGAGTGAGGAAAGATTGACCAAGAGGATATATGTGTCGGAGGTGGCGGGAACGAGGAGAAGTGGGAGACTAAATTGGAGGGGGAAAGATGGAGTGAAAAAGATTTTGTGTGATCGGGGCTTGAACATGCAGGAGGGTGAAAGGAGGGCAAGGAATAGAGTGAATTGGATCGATGTGGTATACCGGGGTTGACGTGCTGTCAGTGGATTGAATCAGGGCATGTGAAGCGTCTGGGGTAAACCATGGAAAGCTGTGTAGGTATGTATATTTGCGTGTGTGGACGTTTGTATATACATGTGTATGGGGGTGGGTTGGGCCATTTCTTTCGTCTGTTTCCTTGTGCTACCTCACAAACGCGTGAGACAGCGACAAAGCAAAAAAAAAAAAAAAAAAAATATATATATATATATATATATATATATATATATATATATATATATATATATATATATATATATATATATATATATACATTGAAATGTATAGGTATGTATATGTGCGTTTGTGTATACACGCGTATGTGGGTGGGTTGGGCCATTCTTTCATCTGTTTCCTTGTGCTAACTCGCTAACGCGGGAGACAGTGACATGGTATAATAAAAAAAAAAAAAAATATATATATATATATATATATATATATATATATATATATATATATATATATATATATATATATATATATATATATATATATATATATATACACGTGTGTCTGTGTGTGTGTGTGTGTGTGTGTGTGTGTGTGTGTGTGTGTGATTCTTTCATACATATTGGCCATTTCCCGCGTTAACGAGGTAGCGTCAAGAATGGAAGCCTGAACCTTAGAGGGGAAAATCCTTTCTTGGGCACCTTTCTCTGTTCCTTCTTTAAGAAAGTTAAACGGGAGAGGAGGATTTCCAGTCCTTTTGTTTTACCCTCTTTCAGTCGCCTTGTGCAACACTTATCCCCTATCCCTCTATTCCCTATTCCCCTATCCCCAGGAATAACCTATTCCCAGAGAAATTGAAAGTGTTGTTCGTGACTGACGTCATCTCGATAAACACTACAGGATCCCCTTTGCTGACCACAATCTTGTGAAAGGCCTCTGGGGAATAGCGAGGTCTCTCCCTTATCCCTCCTAAATGCTAGACCATCACCTCCACCCCAGAAAATGTTATCCACTTATCCCCTCTATTACCAAAAGCTTTACGCATATACCCGGAAGACAGCGTTCTCTTCGTAACACTCTTGGGGTCCAGGGACAACGATATCATTTGAGCTAAAAAGATGAATGACTTATATAGGAAGGGAGACAGAATCAATACCACAGATACCGACGTAATTGGCCTACCTCCTCCGTCCCTCTCGAACTATCATGAGCGTTTGACTCAGAGGATATGAATAATGTATGATGTTTAGTCCTCAGAAAACTTTGAATCCTCACATATATTACACCTAATGGAAAAAGGTAACCTTCCATATCCATCATATTAGGTGGTACTGGAATCTGCCCTGCGTCCAGGTTTGAAATATTACACCTAATGGGAAGAAGTAACCTTCCCTACCCACCAAATTAGGTGGTTTTGGAATCCGCACTGGTTTGAATGGAAGCACAGGGAAACACAGTGGAAATTTCAAAAAAAGATAATTGGGGATGAACAGTTACGTTTCCCATACGTCATTTGAAACAGGTATGTCATATATAAACAGTGCATATTTACTAGAGGGCCATAACCACATACGCGATCCTGCTGTATCATTCAATAGTTGTCACAACTAGTTACATAGAATTCAAGTAGTGTTATTTTGAACTTATCAATATGTATACGAACATTTTCCCTCTAGTCGTGAATGTGATTTACAGTTGTGAGGAGAGGTGCAGAAACGTACGTCCTTTTACTGTGGAGTTAGACGGCGTTGGGCAGCCAGACCCGAGTCTTATGACCAATACGTTGATAGATATGGCGATGTTCCATTCCTTAGCAAGAGAACGGTTCGTGATGGGCAGACGGAGAATAACGATCCCATGATAACAATGTATGGAATGAAAAGAACAGAGAAAATGGCTAACAGAAAACAAACGATTTGCTCAGAAGCAGTGGTTTCTAGTTGTCTGATTTGGTTATCATTGATGTTTCCCCCTTCCTCTTTGCACACCATTTTATACTTATTTGTTTAACATGATAATATACTTTGATGATGAATAGATTTTGTGCAGCATTCCATAGCATGGGAAACTATCTTCAAGTACAAACAGAACCTGTGAGACGCATCATCTAGGAGGCTCCTCATGTGGTGTAGAGTGACGCCTGCATGTGGATATGGAGAGATCTTTTACTAGCAAGATTGAATAGATGATTCGAATGGAAGATGATATAGGATCATACCCGAGGTGCGGAGGGAAGCTGGGATAAGGATATGTGTGTGTTGAAGGGAGTTGTCAGTGTGAACGAGTGTCCGTGGATGCAGATCTGTTCGGGAGGTAACACTGTAAAGAAGTGTAAGGGTGTTTGTGTATGCGCGTGTGTGGGAGGATGACTGAAGAGGAGAGTGTGGAGGAAGTATTGGTGTCGAGCACTGTGTAAGGGTACAAGTGTGTGGAGAAAGTGTCAGTGTGGGTGAGTGTGTGAAGTATCAATGTAAAGAAGTGTGTGAGGATGTAAGTGTGTGGAGGAACTGTCAATAAAGGGAAAATTGCAAGGATGTGCGTATCTGGGGGAGGCCCTAGTGTAGGGAAGAGTATGCGAATTGCAGGTTCCAAGATCCTTCAGATAGGCTCTGCGTGAATTACCTTACTGTGATCTGGGAAACGTTCTGTCCTTTACAAGTGCATGAAAGTTTTCTAAGAATTCATTTGCGGGTAAGTTAACAGTTTTACAGGTGACAAATAAGTATTCAGTTGTATCTATTTCTACCAATATTTATCTGCTGAAATGTTCTGGTATGATTTTATGAATAGAATGTATATCTATAGTTTCACCTCACTCTAACAATCAAATCCCAAGTTCCAGAAGTGAGACAAGATAAGGAATTGTAGTTTACAATTAATCCTTTCCTCTCTGCACGGCGTAACAGAACCTTATCAAGGATGAGGTAGATTCTTAACCTTATCGAAAAGGATATAGGTGATTATGATTGTAGCCAGGAACAAAATCTCTCCAATATTAATACAAATTACTTCTACAGATACAAGTTTACCTGCAGTTTCTACAAAGGATTTGAAATAGTTTTAGTTTTCTGCCACCACGAGGATTTTAAAAGACTTTGAAGCAACTTTTACCTTCGCACTGTAATCTATTCTTTACGTGATTAGGGAATGTCTTGGGGTTTAAAATTAGGGGTTGGTGTGAAAGCAAGAGCTAAGGAAGGGGAAGCACTACTGCTGAAGTAATCGTAGGTATGTGTGAGAGAGTGTAAGGGAATGAACTGTACATTGATGTGGGTAAAAGTGAATATGGCTTTAAGAGAGGTTTTAATCTGTTTCTTTCCTTTGCGTACTTCCAGATATAAAGATAAGAAATTATAAACCCATTCGTTGTAGGCTTTTCCTTCATGAGAATCCAACTCTCTCTCTCTCTCTCTCTCTCTCTCTCTCTCTCTCTCTCTCTCTCTCTCTCTCTCTCTCTCTCTCTCTCTCTCTCTCTCTCTCTCTCTCTCTCTCTCTCTCTCTCTCTCTCTCTCTCTCTCTCTCTCTCTCTTTTCCCAATATGATCGCCTTCCATTCCTCCAGTAAGGCCGCTTCAGTAACTCGGGAGAGGTTGGGAGCCAGTCTCCCGTTGATGGAGGATCAGTGTGTCTATTCTCGTAAGGTCAGGGTTAGCGAGGCTTGTGGTCTATGCACCACAGGTCGACTTACCAATAACCCTGCCTTCCATGTGAATTTTCGAGTATTGTTTTCCGATAATGCTAAGCTGACTTCCTAGGTGCATCATGATGAAGGCGAGATGAGCAATATCGGTTGATATGACAATTCTAAGAAAATGTAGTAATATCTGGAATCTGCATCCCACCAGTGAATATCAACAGCACATTGAAGGTCGCACTCCTCACAATATACAGCCAAGGCCAAGAATCAATTTGCAAAAGCTTAAACAAATGAAGGAGTCGAGTTGCTCTCACAAAAAAGAATTCTTTGTTTTTGCCACTAAGCAAAATATTGTCAACTTATTCCAATCCTCTATGTTTGATAATGGCATCGTTTGACTTGAAATAACAAATAACTAAAAGAGTCGAGAACTGCGGAAGACCAAACATGGGACGAAAAGACATTCAATGTTGGATAAGAGAGTAATGTGTTCATCAGCGTATGGCTGGAACGGTAAACGTACTTCGTCTGTTCCTATGTCGTTTACCAGAAAATGTTTGTCTTCGCTTCCAGAATTAAGATACTTGATGCAAATATTTTTTGTTTCGTTGGATGAAGCTGTGAGCTACGTGGCCATCAGGTGTGTGCAATCAGTCTTCAGTAACAGTCTCTAAATCTTGTTAAGAAGAATGTCATTACAGTGTTATACCGTGAAGATAGGATAAGGGTTAGATGATAATATATTGTTCTCTCTTGCCCAGACAATAGTCTCAGGCACTGTTCATGAATTGTGCGTGGACGATTTTCTAGGTATGAGACAGAACAACACAATAACAGCTAACCCTTGAACCGTATGAATAAAAGTACATCTCATCGATAGCAAGAAAATGAAAATATAAAACACACACGAGGAAGTTTTCCCTGCAAGGGCTGCAAATATCGCATGAACACCACATTAGATGAGTCACGCATCCCTTCCTGTCCGTTACACTTCACCAAAGGCGAACGTTTACGAATCATCAAAATCTTCACGGTATAACGCTGTAATGATATTCTTCCTCACAGATTTTAGAGACAGTGTCCGATGACTGATTGCATAGAACTGGTGGTCACATGAACCACAGCTTCAGCCAACAGAAACAAACACCCATATAATTTCCTTACAGCTTTGGTAACATCACACACCCGTGCTGCATATCAACCAACACCGGGAACCACTCACTCTCCTCTCTTCCTATTCGCAATCACGCCGTATACCGATGACAAACACTTATCACTGTGTTTAGTAGTTTTCATTCTACACCTAATATTCTTAAGACCTTTCATAAGGAAACTCTATAAATCCTATCATTTGCATTTTCCCAGATCAATAAATGCCACATACAAATCCTTCTGTTTCTCTTATCACTTCTCACAACCATTCTTTAAAACAAACACCTGGTCCACGCAACCTTCACCACTTCTAAAACCACATTGTTCTTCCCCATGCAATCTACCAGGAACGCTCAGTAAACTCAAATTTCTGAAGTTAGAACATTCACCTTTGTTCCCTTTGCCTTTATGCAATAGCACTACATTTACATCCCGTCGATCGTAAGGCACTTCATCGTGATCCATAAGTATATTGAAAACCCTAGAGAATCAGTTAGCAACATAGACATCCTCTCTCTTTAATTAAAGAGTCATCTGTAATACAATCCACTCCCGCTGCCTTACAACATTTCATCACACGCATGCTTTCACCACCTTCTTTCTCTTCATCAATTCCCTTCCCATGGCTCCCTCACATCACAAATCGACCTGATCCAAACGCCTACATCTGCTATCATATCATTAAACACATTCAATAATCCTTCAAAATACTCATTACATCTTCTCACCTCATCACAACCTGTTACCATTTGCCCCTTTCATCGATGTTCCCCTTGTTCTCTTGTTTTCCACACGCAATCAATCTCTATCCAAAACACCTCATTCACCCTGAAGTTTATTGATACTCGCTCACCCAATCTTTCATTTGCACTCTTTTTCAACGCCTGCATCTTCCTCCTAACCTCCTGGCGGTTTCTGTTATAAATTTCCCAATCATTTTCACCCATTCCCTGTAAATACTTCCCATATGCCTCTCTTTTCTCTTTTACTAGCAATCTTACTTCGTCGTTCCACCACACACTGACCTTACTCACCTGTACAACTCCTATCTTATGCATGCCACACACTTCTCACGCACCTGCCTGTATTGCTCCACTAAATACCACTCGTTCCTAACCCACTGTCCTAGCTTCATCTACTCTCACCTAGCGTTTCTTCACACAAGTATCTTTCCAAGCTCACTTACTTTTGTTACTCTCTCTTTTACCTATAACGTTTCCACTTTTCCAACAACCTCTACAAATCTTCATCCTCGCCCCCACAAGGTAATAATTCGACATCACACCAGTCTTAACACATACACATCCCATAGTCTCAATTTTGCTCCATTATGATTAGTTTGTAATCCAATAATACCCCCTGGCCATTTTTCTTACTCACATAAGTATACTTGCATGTGCTTCTCTTTTAAAACCAGGTATTCCCAGTCATCAGCCCTTTTTCAGCATTCACTCTGTAAACTGTTCCATATTTCCATGCACATCATTGAATATCGCATGTACCCATTATACCGTCAATTGCCACTTTACTCACATTCGCACTTGAATCACCCATCACTATTTCCGTTCTCTTGCATTAAAACTTCTGACACATTCATTCAACTGCTTCTAAAACACTTGTTTCTAATGACCTTTTTTGTTCATGACCAAGTGCATAAGCACAAATAATCAACCAACTCTCGCGCTCCACCTTCATCATAACCCGCATCAGTCAGAAGCTCATTTCCTTAAACTCCTTCATACACTACCACAACTGCTTCAGCAGTAGTCTTACCCCTTCCGTAGCTTTTGCCCCCCACACTGACCCCTGACTTTATTCTTAAAACATTTCCAAATCATTCTTTCCCTTTACACTTGAGTTATGTTTCACTCAGAGCCAGAACATCCATATACCTTTCCTCAAACATTATACCTATCTTTCCGTTCTCCTCATCTTGGTTACATCCATACACATTCAGACACTCCAGTCTGAGCTTTCGAGGAGGATGAGCACTATCCGCTTGACTCCTTCTTCTATTCTTTTTTGAACATTGTAATGCAAGAACGAGAGTAGGGGGCTTTTGGCACTTTAGTCGCCTCATACGACAAGCAGGGAGAGAGAGAGAGAGAGAGAGAGAGAGAGAGAGAGAGAGAGAGAGAGAGAGAGAGAGAGAGAGAGAGAGAGAGAGAGAGAGAGAGAGAGAGAGAGAGAGAGAACTCTAGCCACCTCATACCCAGGCTAGCTCGGACAGACTTGGTAAAGAACATGCAGTTGACCGTTATATGCCTCAATGATCCTCTTGTCATGATTCAGGTCATGCGACTCCCCAGTTCACACCTAAAGCTCTTCGTTATAGGTTTAACCCCTAAAGCCAATCAGCATTGAAGTATATGGACTTTACTTGTTCGTAAGTTAGAAACCCCACAGTCGCCGCACCTAGGTACAGTAATACTTGTAGTATCGTCACTCTTCCGACTCTTGTGTCAACCTTCAACTTGACTAAAAAGAATACAGGGAAACACGAACTCTCCCTGTTTTCTAAAGCTTTTGACCATATCATTCTTTGTAGCATCCTGACAGTAATTGGTACAAGGTTGGAGAAAACTAACGAACGTCTTGGTCGACATAATGAGTCTCTGACACATTTCCGATGAAATCTGATCCCTTCCAGAGCTGAGGGAAACATTTTGAGGACTGTCGTACGCAGCCGGAGGTAATATCAGACAAGACTCTGTTGACTTCAAGGCTTTCGTGCCAGTCCCTCTGAGGCGTTGACTTATGAGTTCCACGCTTTTAATTTCTGTCTTTTGTCCCTGAGCTCACCAAGATGTCGTCTTCTGATTACAAGCTTTACAAAAATGCTCCTTATTTTCTCCTAAATAATTCATACACACACACACACACACACACACACACACACACACACACACACACACACACACACACACACACACACATAGCACCTTCGGAGGAGTAAAGATTAGCTTTCATAAGAACTAATACATTCCTGATAAATGAAAATAGAAATAGCACCGAGGGGGGTCGGTGACAGCAGAAAATAAGGAAAACAATATAAGATATGGACTCTCAAAGTTCACCGTAATTATTAGAGATCTTGGCGTGGAGGAAAAACCTTGAATTGATTCTTTTACGTTGAATTTGAGTAATCTGATAACACGCAATCGCTGGCATCTCCATAAACAACGAAACCACCTAATGCCACCGATAATCACTATAATTTGAGAGGACTGTAGTAAGGTCGGTTACTTACACCTGTAACACTGCAGGACACCCAGTCGACCATTGAAATCTATGTTGATATTAACAGTTTACTGCTTTTCTGTAAGGTGTTTATTGATTTGATTTCCATCTCAATACTGATAATGCAACGGTATTCTTGCAGGTTTCTGAGAAGTGGGTAATTTTTACGCAAAATAAGAAAAAAAATCTTATGAAATTGACAGATCCTATAAAGGAAAAATAGGACACACCAAAAAGTGATGTATGGCTTAAGTCACCCAGAGAAAAATTGAGAAACATTTGATGGTTGCGTATAAGAAGGTCAGCAGTGAGCGCTACTCTGTCTAATGTGGACATTTCTCGCCAGATGGCACTTGGAGATCAAGGACAAAAATCGAAAAAATACTGACAAAGAAAAAAAGTCTCCATGTAAACGTGCATTTCAGTGGTCGACCGAGTCTCTCACTGTTTTTCCGGCATATTTCAACAAGTCTACTGCAAATCTCTTATATTTTGGTAATTCTCGGCGGTTTTGGGTAATATTCGGTAATTTACAGAGATTAAGGATACCAATATCAGTGTACATAGCCTCTACGAGCATAAGCCCTTACACCCGTATGAAGAAGGTTAAAAGCGAGAAAGGACCATAGTGAAATGCACTTTTAAGAAAATTCTTAAAGAAGCTCGCGTAAATAAAGATGTATTGAATACACAAAGAAACTCAACCTTAGAAATGCACACACGAGCACCGGTACATGGCGCAGTGGCTAGTGTTGTGACTCATAGACCTCATGGGGTCGGACAGAGTACCCAGACTCATAGTAGGCAGTTCGTCCTCCTCTCTGAGGCTGTGAGATGCTTGGACATTTGTGGTAAGAGCATTATCATCTTGCCGGCTATTCTCTTTGATTATCCTGTACACATTCTAACTTTTGCCACACTAATCTGTGAGTTCTCTGATATCTTCCACTATCTCAGCAGCTTCAAAAGGACATACTGGTCTGTTGCTGCTTGAATTCTTTTGTATTCCTTTGTGTATGTGTCTGTCTTTGTCCGGTAATGACGCAGGACAATTAACATAAAACTCTGTTCCCCAAATACGCTAATGGTAATGACAGAGAACAAATTTGCACACACACACACACACACACACACATGTGATCGCTCTCCTCGTCTCATACAACCGCAAGTCGGACATTCTAAATGCACATGTCGTGCTCTTGGAGTTATTTCCTACTCTAGCTTTCACGTAAGATGCACCAAACCACACAGACTTTTCTCTTGTTCTTGTATTATTGTCTTTTCTGACTGTCATATTTCATGCATCGAAACCAGAGCCCTCTGTCCACAGCTGCTTCATCTACCCTGGTTCAGCCAATTGACCTACTATTATGAGGTAATGAGCATCGTATCTACCCTATACCTTAGAACCATGAGCTACTGCGATCCATCATACTTATCATACTCCGATATATGGATAGTCATCATCTATTGTGGTGTATCATACAGCAATAAACCATCATGATCCAATGTTCATTCATAATGAATTAAAGGTCCAAGACATAACTGGAAACTTATATCGGAAACCATCATTTAAAAGACGAAGTCACCTCTCTCTGTAAATCAACCTATACGACCATATAAGTCAACCATACAGCCTTAAAGCTGGACGGTTCACGAGAGAGTAATAATAATTCACCCAGGATTATCATATGATTATAAGTTACTACACTTCATAATCTACTGTAATACACTTACAGCCACGGAAGGTCTGGGTAAGCCACCGTGCCTGCCACCAGACTCATCCGTCTTAAACATTGAACATTATCGTCACGTGTTCCGAATATGTTATTGCCCTTACCTCCAACAAACCCGTTAAGAAGTAAACAAAAAAAAAAACAAATTGCAGCATACTGAAAAGATAAATTTACATAAACTTTAGATTTAGCTTTACTTTACCTCATTAAAATACATGAATGAAAAAGAAAACATAAATGGAAGTGTTTATTGTAAAAAAGCAAAGGAGAAAAAATTTACTTGAAAAAAGTTAGCAGTCTTGTAGACATAACACAAAAACAAATTCATTTTGATATCACAGGCATCCACTCTCCAGACCAACGGCTTCCTGAAAGCTGATGGAGAGCTTCCCTGGGCTATCATGATCTGTAGGCCATATATCTCTTATTAGTTGATATCCACCTCACTATCACTATCAGTGGGTCTGTCGGAGCCACACACCATAAAACACATACAAGAGTAGGAGTAGATAGTGATGAACCCGCCCTCGGCGATGTCTGAACAAGAACTGAAGGTACGTGGTCGTACAGTTTTTTTTAGTTATTGACAAAATAACATTTGAACATCTACATTATGCATAACTGTATAAGGCACATACATAATAATACAGGTAATACTCAAACACACCAAATATTTTGTCCAATTAATAAACATTCAAGCGGACCTATCAACAATTAGTACTTCATGTACATATTTGCACAGTTCAGCCAAGAACACCTTTTCACTCAAGAGTGAACCTATACTAACAAAGTTTAACACAGGGTATCTATGTCGGCAATCTTCTGATATGGAGCATGTAATTAGCACATGGTTCTCCGTTTGTATGGACACATTATCAGAGTAGCAAGTCCTGAGAGGAGCTGGTGTACGGTTCCATCTGCCTGTCTCTACTCTTAAGTTATGAGACATAAGTCTGATTCGTGTGAGAGACTCTCGATGATAATCTGGGATATATTTAGTTGTGAGATAAATATCATGAATATTCAAGGAAGGGTTCAGCTCTGTAACATAGGTATTTAACTTGGTTTCTGTTGGTGCTTTATTTTGTACATAGTCCATAATCTTACCCATAATCTTACCCTAATCTTACACATATGGGAACCCCGTAGAACGAATCAACTTCGATAAGAGTCTGGTCTGACTAACCCAAGGATGGTGTTCTAGGGTTAAGAGATATGCCGCCCTATAACACAGAGAAGCAAGATTGCCCAATCCTTCACCTTTCACACTTCCTTTGTCGCGGGAGAATAGACACTAGATAGCAGCTCTTGCGTCACATCGACGGAAGAAAGGGATGGAGGAGGTTGGGATAGTACGCTTACCAAAGCATGAAGAAAACTCTTGCTCAGAAAGAGAGAAAAGGAAACAACATATAGAGGGAGAGGAGATACCAAAGAATGCGCCTATGTAATAAGAAGAGAAGGACCTATGAAACATGAACTTAGTAGGTACAACAAAGTGACAACTCGGCATTCATCTACGAGAGAGGAAAGAGACCTTGGAAATATATCTAACAAAAAAATATGAAAAAGCCAAGAAAAGAATATCCATCAAGAGAAGGAGGTAAGGACTTAATATTTACACAGTCAATCAGGAGAAGCAACAAACTTAACACTGAGCACGCATACAGGGATCCACAACCGTCTATATAACAAAAGCAAAGGAGAAAGATTCACCTACTATATATAAAGGAGAGAGAGAGTTTATTTACAGACTATATAGTTTACAGGGAGAAAAAAGAGATCAATGTTTATATGTTCATGTACGCAAAAGTTAATATAAACGAGTTATATATATATATATATATATATATATATATATATATATATATATATATATATATATATATATATATACTTTTTTTTTTTACCGCTGTCTCCCGCGTTTGCGAGGTACCGCAAAGAAACAGACGAAAGAAATGGCCCAACTCACCCCCATACACATGTATATACATACGTCCACACACGCAAATATACATACCTACACAGCTTTCCATGGTTTACCCCAGACGCTTCACATGCACTGATTCAATCCACTGACAGCACGTCAACCCCGGTATACCACATCGATCCAATTCACTCTATTCCTTGCCCTCCTTTCACCCTCCTGCATGTTCAGGCCCCGATCACACAAAGTCTTTTCCACTCCATCTTTCCACCTCCAATTTGGTCTGCCACTTCTCCTCGTTCCCTCCACCTCAGACACATATATCCTCTTGGTCAATCTTTCCTCACTCATTCTCTCCATGTGCCCAAACCATTTCAAAACACCCTCTTCTGCTCTCTCAACCACGCTCTTTTTATTTCCACACATCTCTCTTACCCTTACGTTACTTACTCGATCAAACCACCTCACACCACACACTGTCCTCAAACATTTCATTTCCAGCACATCCATCCTCCTGCGCACAACTCTATCAATAGACCACGCCTCGCAACCATACAACATTGTTGGAACCACTATTCCTTCAAACATACCCATTTTTGCTTTACGAGATAATGTTCTCGACTTCCAAACATTCTTCAAGGCTCCCAGAATTTTCGCCCCCTCCCCCACCCTACGATTCACTTCCGCTTCCATGGTTCCCTCCGCTGCCAGATGCACTCCCAGATATCTAAAACACTTTACTTCCTCCAGTTTTTCTCCATTCAAACTTACGTCCCAGTTGAATTGACCCTCAACCCTACTGTACCTAATAACCTTGCTCTTATTCACATTTACTCTTAACTTTCTTCTTTCAAACACTTTACCAAACTCAGTCACCAGCTTCTGCAGTTTCTCACATGAATCAGCCACCAGCGCTGTATCATCAGCGAACAACAACTGACTCACTTCCCAAGCTCTCTCATCCACAACAGACTTCATACTTGCCCCTCTTTCCAAAACTCTTGCATTCACCTCCCTAACAACCCCATCCATAAACAAATTAAACAACCATGGTGACATCACACATCTCTGCCGCAAACCTACATTCACTGAGGACCAATCACTTTCCTCTCTTCCTACACGTACACATGCCTTACATCCTCGATAAAAACTTTTCACTGCTTCTAACAACTTGCCTCCCACACTATATATTCTTAATACCTTCCATAGAGCATCTCTATCAACTCTATCATATGCCTTCTCCAGATCCATAAATGCTACATACGAATCCATTTGCTTTTCTAAATATTTCTCACATACATTCTTCAAAGCAAACACCTGATCCACACATCCTCTACCACTTCTGAAACCACACTACTCTTCCCAAATCTGATGCTCTGTACATGCCTTAACCCTCTCAATCAACACCCTCCCATATAATTTACCAGGAGTACTAAAAAAAATTATACCTCTGTAATTTGAGCACTCACTCTTATCCCCTTTGCCTTTGTACAATGGCACTATGCACGCATTCCGCCAATCCTCCAAGAGAGACTGAGTACAGAATAGAAAAAGGTGAGAACAATGGAAGTAAGGGGAGTGGGGGAGGAATGGGATGTATTTAGGGAATCAGTGATGGATTGCGCAAAATATGCTTGTGGCATGAGAAGAGTGGGGGTGGGTTGATTAGAAAGGGTAGTGAGTGGTGGGATGAGGAAGTAAGAGTATTAGTGAAAGAAAAGAGAGAGGTATTTGGACGATTTTCGCAAGGAAAAAATGCAATTGAATGGGAGATGTATAATAGAAAGAGACAGGAGGTAAAGACAAAGGTGCAAGAGGTGAAAAAGAGGGCAAATGAGAGTTGGGATGAGAGAGCATCATTAAATTTTAGGGAGAATAAAAAGATCTTCTGGAAGGAGGTAAATAAAGTGCGTAAGATAAGGGAGCAAATGGGAACTTCAGTGAAGGGCGAAAATGGGGAGGTGATAACAAGGAGTGGTGATGTGAGAAGGAGATGGAGTGAGTATTTTGAAGGTTTGTTGAATGTGTTTGATGATAGAGTGGTAGATATAGGGTGTTTTGGTCGAGGTGATGTGCAAAGTGAGCGGATTACGGAAAATGATTTGGTAAACAGAGAAGAGGTAGTGAAACCTTTGCGGAAGATGAAAGCCGGCAAGGCAGCAGGTTTGGATGGTATTGCAGTGGAAATATTAAAAAAGGAGGTGACTGTATTATTGACTGGTTGGTCAGGTTATTTAATGTATGTATAACTCATGGTGAAGTGCCTGAGGATTGGCGGAATGCGATATATATATATATATATATATATATATATATATATATATATATATATATATATATATATATATATATATATATATATATATATATATATATATATATATATATATATATATACATATATATATATATATATATATATATATATATATATATATATATATATATATATATATATTTATATATATATATATATATATATATATATATATATATATATATATATATATATATATATATATATATATATATATATATATATATCATCCCTGGGGATAGGGGAGAAAGAATACTTCCTACGTATTCCCTGCGTGTCGTAGAAGGCGACTAAAAGGGGAGGGAGCGGGGGGCTGGAAATCCTCCCCTCTCGTTTTTTTTTTTTTTAATTTTCCAAAAGAAGGAACAGAGAATTGGGCCAGGTGAGGGTATTCCCTCAAGGCCCAGCCCTCTGTTCTTAACGCTACCTCGCTAATGCGGGAAATGGCGAATAGTTTGAAAGAAAGAAAGAAAAAGATATATATATATATATATATATATATATATATATATATATATATATATATATATATATATATATATATATGCATATATATATATAAATATATATATATATATATATATATATATATATATATATATATATATATATATATATATATATATATATATATATATATATATATATATATATATATATATATATATATATACATATATATATATATATATATATATATATATATATATATATATATATATATATATATATATATATATATATATATATATATATATATATATATATATATATATATATGTATATATATATATATATATATATATATATATATATATATATATATATATATATAATATATATATATATATATATATATATATATATATATATAAAAGAATATATGGTGTGGGAGGCAAGTTGTTAGAAGCAGTGAAAAGTTTTTATCGAAGATGTAAGGCATGTGTACGTGTAGGAAGAGAGGAAAGTGATTGGTTCTCAGTGAATGTAGGTTTGCGGCAGGGGTGTGTAATGTCTCCACAGTTGTTTGATATGTTTATGGATGGGGTTGTTAGGGAGGTGAATGCAAGAGTTTTGGAAAGAGGGGCAAGTATGAAGTCTGTTGGGGATGAGAGAGCTTGGGAAGTGAGTCAGTTGTTATTCGCTGATGATACACCGCTGGTGGCTGATTCATGTGAGAAACTGCAGAAGCTGGTGACTGAGTTTGGTAAAGTGTGTAAAAGAAGAAAGTTAAGAGTAAATGTGAATAAGAGCAAGGTAATTAGGTACAGTAGGGTTGAGGGTCAAGTCAATTGAGAGGTAAGTTTGAATGGAGAAAAACAGGAGGAAGTGAAGTGTTTTAGATATCTGGGAGTGGATCTGGCAGCGGATGGAACCACGGAAGCGGAAGTAGAATCATAGGATGGGGGAGGGGGCGAAAATCCTGGGAGCTTTGAAGAATGTGTGGAAGTCGAGAACATTATCTCGGAAAGCAACAATGGGTATGTTTGAAGGAATAGTGGTTCCAACAATGTTGTATGGTTGCGAGGCGTGGGCTATGGATAGAGTTGTGCGCAGGAGGATGGATGTGCTGGAAATGAGATGTTTGAGGACAATGTGTGGTTTGAGGTGGTTTGATCAAGTAAGTAACGTAAGAGTAAGAGAGATGTGTGGAAATAAAAAGAGCGTGGTTGAGAGAGCAGAAGAGGGTGTTTTGAAATTGTTTGGGCACATGGAGAGAATGAGTGAGGAAAGATTGACCAAGAGGATATATATGTCGGAAGTGGAGGCAACGAGGAGAAGTGGGAGACCAAATTGGAGGTGGAAAGATGGAGTGAAAATGATTTTGTGTGATTGAGGCCTGAACATGCAGGAGGGTGAAAGGAGGGCAAGGAATAGAGTGAATTGGATCGATGTGGTATACCGGGGTTGACGTGCTGTCAGTGGATTGAATCAGGGCATGTGAAGCGTCTGGGGTAAACCATGGAAAGCTGTGTAGGTATGTATATTTGCGTGTGTGGACGTATGTATATACATGTGTATGGGGGTGGGTTGGGCCATTTCTTTCGTCTGTTTCCTTGCGCTACCTCGCAAACGCGGGAGACAGCGAGAAAGCGAAAAAAAATATATATATATATATATTTTCGCTAGGGATAGGGGATTAATAATACTTCCCTCGCATTCCTCACTTGTCCTAGAAGGCGACTAAAGGGGACGGGAGCTGGGGGCCAGAAACCCTCCCCTTCTTGTATTTTAACTTTCTAAAAGGGGAAACAGAAGAAGGAATCACGCTAGGAGTGCTCATCCTCCTCGAAGGCTCAGATTGGGATGTCTAAATGTGTGTGGATGTAACCAAGATGAGAAAAAAGGAGAGATAGGTAGTATGTTTAAGGAAAGAAACCTGGATGTTTTGGCTCTGAGTGAAACGAAGCTCAAGGGTAAAGGGGAAGAGTGGTTTGCGAATGTCTTGGGAGTAAGGTCAGGGTTTAGTGAGAAGACAAGAGCAAGGGAAGGAGTAGCAATACTCCTGAATCAGGAGTTGTGGGAGTATGTGATAGAGTGTAAGAAAGTAAATTCTAGATTGATATGGGTAAAACTGAAAGTTGATGAAGAGAGATGGGTGATTATTTGTGCATATGCACCTGGGCATGAGAAGAAAGATCATGAGAGGCTATTTTTTTGGGAGTAGCTGAATGAGTGTGTTAGTGGTTTTGATGCAAAAGACCGGTTTATAGTGATGGGTGATTTGAATGCAAGGTGAGTAATGTGGCAGTTGAGGGAATAATTGGTATACATGGAGTGTTCAGTGTTGTAAATGGAAATGGTGAAGAGCTTGCAGATTTATGTGTTGAAAAAGGACTGGTGATTGGGAATACCTGGTTTAAAAAGCGAGATATACATAAGTATACGTATGTAAGTAGGAGAGATGGCCAGAGAGCGTTATTGGATTACGTGTTAATTGATAGACGAACGAAAGAGAGACTTTTGGATGTTAATGTGCTGAGAGGTACAACTGGAGGGATATCTGATCATTACCTTGTGGAAGCAAAGGTGAAGATTTGTGGGAGTTTTCAGAAAAGAAGAGAGAATGTTGGGGTGAAGAGGGTGGTGAGAGTAAGTGAGCTTGGGAAGAAGACTTGTATGAGGAAGTACCAGGAGAAACTGCGTACAGAATGGAAAAAGGTGAGAACAAAGGAGGTAAGGGGAGTGGGGGAGGAATGAGATGTATTTAGGGAAGCAGTTATGGCCTGCGCAAAAGATGCTTGTAGTATGAGAAGCGTGGGAGGTGGGTTGATTAGAAAAGGTATAGAGTGGTGGGATGAAGAAGTAAGATTATTAGTGAAAGAGAAGAGAGAGCCATTTAAACGATTTTTGCCGGGAAAAAATGCAAATGAGAGGGAGAGGTATAAAAGAAAGAGGCAGGAGGTCAAGAGAAAGGTGCAAGAGGTGAAAAAGAGGGCAAATGAGAGTTGGAGCGAGAGAGTATCATTAAATTTCATGGAGAATAAAAAGATGTTTTGGAAGGAGGTAAATAAAGTGCGTAAGACAGGGGAGCAAATGGAAAACTTCAGAGAAGGGGGCAAATGGGGAGGTGATAACAAGTAGTGGTGATGTGAGGAGATGGAGTGAGTATTTTGAAGGTTTGTTGA
The DNA here is from genome assembly GCF_036320965.1 of Panulirus ornatus. NCBI lineage: Eukaryota > Metazoa > Arthropoda > Malacostraca > Decapoda > Palinuridae > Panulirus > Panulirus ornatus. Next base: position 22,268,996 of record NC_092237.1, on the reverse strand, counting down.
ATGTGTTTGATGATAGAGTGGCAGATGTGGGGTGTCTTGGTCGAGGTGGTGTGCGAAGTGAGAGGGTTAGGGAATAAGATTTGGTAAATAGAGAAGAGGTAGTAAAAGCTTTACGGAAGATGAAAGCCGGCAAAGCAGCAGGTTTGGATGGCATTGCAGTGGAATTTATTAAAAAAGGGGGTGACTGTATTGTTGACTGGTTGGTAAGGTAATTTAATGTATGTATGATTCATGGTGAGGTGCCTGAGGATTGGCGGAATGCGTGCATAGTGCCATTGTACAAAGGCAAAGGGGATAAGAGTGAGTGCTCAAATTACAGAGGTATAAGTTTGTTGAGTATTCCTGGTAAATTATATGGGAGGGTATTAATTGAGAGGGTGAAGGCATGTACAGAGCATCAGATTGAGGAAGAGCAGTGTGATTTCAGAAGTGGTAGAGGATGTGTGGATCAGGTGTTTGCTTTGAAGAATATATGCGAGAAATACTTAGAAAAACAAATGGATTTGTATGTAGCATTTATGGATCTGGAGAAGGCATATGATATAGTTGATAGAGATGCTCTGTGGAAGTTATTAAGAATATATGGTGTGGGAGGCAAGTTGTTAGAAGCAGTGAAAAGTTTTTATCGAGGATGTAAGGCATGTGTACGTGTAGGAAGAGAGGAAAGTGATTGGTTCTCAGTGAATGTAGGTTTGCGGCAGGGGTGTGTGATGTCTCCATGGTTCCTTAATTTGTTTATGGATGGGGTTGTTAGGGAGGTGAATGCAAGAGTTTTGGAAAGAGGGGCAAGTATGAAGTCTGTTGTGGATGAGAGAGCTTGGGAAGTGAGTCAGTTGTTGTTCGCTGATGATACAGCGCTGGTGGCTGATTCATGTGAGAAACTGCAGAAGCTGGTGACTGAGTTTGGTAAAATATGTGAAAGAAGAAAGTTAGGAGTAAATGTGAATAAGAGCAAGGTTATTAGGTACAGTAGGGTTGAGGGTCAAGTCAATTGGGAGGTAAGTTTGAATGGAGAAAAGCTGGAGGAAGTGAAGTGTTCTAGATATCTGGGAATGGATCTGGCAGCGGATGGAACCATGGAAGCGGAAGTGAATCATAGGGTGGGGGAGGGGGCGAAAATTCTGGGAGCCTTGAAGAATGTTTGGAAGTCGAGTACATTATCTCGGAAAGCCAAAATGGGTATGTTTGAAGGAATAGTGGTTCCAACAATGTTGTATGGTTGCGAGGCGTGGGCTATGGATAGAGTTGTGCGCAGGAGGGTGAATGTGCTGGAAATGAGATGTTTGAGGACAATATGTGGTGTGAGGTGGTATGATCGAGTAAGTAATGTAAGGGTGAGATAGATATGTGAAAATAAAAAGAGTGTGGTTGAGAGAGCAGAAGAGGGTGTTTTGAAATAGTTTGGTCACATGGAGAGAATGAGTAGGGAAAGATTGACCAAGAGGATATATGTGTCAGAGGTGGAGGGAACGAGGAGAAGTGGGAGACCAAATTGGAGGTGGAAAGATGCAGGGAAAAGGATTTTGAGTGATCGGGGCCTGAACATGCAGGAGGGTGAAAGGCGTGCAAGGAATAGAGTGAATGGGAACGATGTGGTATAACGGGGTCGACGTGCTGTCAATGGATTGAACCAGGGCATGTGAAGCGTCTGGGTTAAACCATGCAAAGTGTGTGGGGCCTGGATGTGGAAAGGGAGCTGTGGTTTCGGTGCATTATTACATGACAGCTAGAGACTGAGTGTGAACGAATGGGGCCTTTGGTGTTTTTCCTAGCGCTACCTCGCACACATGAGGGGGGAGGGGGTTGTTATTCCATGTATGGCGAGGTGGCGATAGGAACAAATAAAGGCAGACAGTATGAATTATGTACATGTGTATATATGTATATGTCAGTGTGTATATATATGTGTACATTGAGATGTATAGGTATGTATATTGTGCATGGGTGGACATGTATGTATATACATGAGTATATGGGCGGCTTGGGCCATTCTTCCGTCTGTTTCCTTGCGCTACCTCGCCAACGCGGGAGACAGCGACAAAGCAAAATGAAAAAAAAAAAATATATTTTTTTTTTTTTTTTTTTATACTTTGTCGCTGTCTCCCGCGTTTGCGAGGTAGCGCAAGGAAACAGACGAAACAAATGGCCCTACCCCCCCCCCATACACATGTATATACATACGTCCACACACGCAAATATACATACCTACACAGCTTTCCATGGTTTACCCCAGACGCTTCACATGCCTTGATTCAATACACTGACAGCACGTCAACCCCGGTATACCACATCGCTCCAATTCACTCTATTCCTTGCCCTCCTTTCGCCCTCCTGCATGTTCAGGCCCCGATCACACAAAATCTTTTTCACTCCATCTTTCCACCTCCAATTTGGTCTCCCTCTTCTCCTTGCTCCCTTCACCTCCGACACATATATCCTCTTGGTCAATCTTTCCTCACTCATCCTCTCCATGTGCCCAAACCACTTCAAAACACCCTCTTCTGCTCTCTCAACCACGCTCTTTTTATTTCAACACATCTCTCTTACCCTTACGTTACTCACTCGATCAAACCACCTCAAACCACAAATTGTCCTCAAACATCTCATTTCCAGCACATCCATCCTCCTGCGCACAACACTATCCATAGCCCACGCCTCGCAACCATACAACATTGTCGGAACCACTATTCCTTCAAACATACCCATTTTTGCTTTCCGAGATAATGTTCTCGACTTCCACACATTCTTCAAGGTCCCCAGAATTTTCGCCCCCTCCCCCACCCTATGATCCACTTCCGCTTCCATGGTTCCATCCGCTGCCAGATCCACTCCCAGATATGTAAAACACTTCACTTCCTCCAGTTTTTCTCCATTCAAACTCACCTCCCAATTAACTTGACCCTCAACCCTACTGTACCTAATGACCTTGCTCTTATTCACATTTACTCTTAACTTTCTTCTTTCACACACTTTACCAAACTCAGTCACCAGCTTCTACAGTTTCTCACATGAATCACCCACAAGCGCTGTATCATCAGCGAACAACAACTGACTCACTTCACAAGCTCTCTCATCCCCAACAGACTTCATACTTGCCACTCTTTCCAAAACTCTTGCATTTACCTCCCTAACAACCCCATCCATAAACAAATTAAACAACCATGGAGACATCACACACCCCTGCCGCAAACCTACATTCATATACATATATATTCATATATATATATATATATATATATATATATATATATATATATATATATATATATATATATATATATATATATATATATATATATATGTATATATATATATATATATATATATATATATATATATATATATATATATATATATATATATATATATATATATATATATATATACATATATTTTTTTAAATGAAAATATATATATATATATATATATATATATATATATATATATATATATATATATATATATATATATATATATATATATATATATATATATATATATATATTTATTTTTTTTTTTTTTTTTGCCCAACCCACCCCCATACACATGTATATACATACGTCCACACACGCAAATATACACACCTACACAGCTTTCCATGGTTTACCCCAGACGCTTCACATGCCTTGATTCAATCCACTGACAGCACGTCAACCCCGGTATACCACATCGCTCCAATTCACTCTATTCCTTGCCCTCCTTTCACCCTCCTGCATTTTCAGGCCCCGATCACACAAAATCTTTTTCACTCCATCTTTCCACCTCCAATTTGGTCTCCCTCTTCTCCTCGTTCCCTCCACCTCCGACACATATATTCTCTTGGTCAATCTTTCCTCACTCATTCTCTCCATGTGCCCGAACCATTTCAAAAATCCCTCTTCCGCTCTCGACCAAGCTCTTTTTATTTCCACACATCTCTCTTACCCTTACGTTACTTACTCGATCAAACCACCTCACACCACATATTGTCCTCAAACATCTCATTTCCAGCACATCCATCCTCCTGCGCACAACTCTATCCATAGCCCACGCCTCACAACCATACAACATTGTTGGAACCACTATTCCTTCAAACATACCCATTTTTGCTTTCCGAGATAATGTTCTCGACTTCCACACATTCTTCAAGGCTCCCAGAATTTTCGCCCCCTCCCCCACCCTATGATCCACTTCCGCTTCCATGGTTCCATCCGCTGCCAGATCCACTCCCAGATATCTAAAACACTTCACTTCCTCCAGTTTTTCTCCATTCAAACTCACCTCCCAATTGACTTGACCCTCAACCCTACTGTACCTAATAACCTTGCTCTTATTCACATTTACTCTTAACTTTCTTCTTTCACACACTTTACTAAACTCAGTCACCAGCTTCTACAGTTTCTCACATGAATCACCCACCAGCGCTGTATCATCAGCGAACAACAACTGACTCACTTCCCAAGCTCTCTCATCCCCAACAGACTTCATACTTGCCCCTCTTTCCAAAACTCTTGCATTCACCTCCCTAACAACCCCATCCATAAACAAATTAAACAACCATGGAGACATCACACACCCCTGCCGCAAACCTACAATCACTGAGAGCCAATCACTTTCCTCTCTTCCTACACGTACACATGCCTTACATCCTCGATAAAAACTTTTCACTGCTTCTAACAACTTGCCTCCCACACCATATATTCTTAATACCTTCCACAGAGCATCTCTATCAACTCCATCATATGCCTTCTCCAGATCCATAAATTCTACATACAAATCCATTTGCTTTTCTAAGTATTTCTCACATACATTCTTCAAAGCAAACACCTGATCCACACATCCTCTGCCACTTCTGAAACCACACTGCTCTTCCCCAATCTGATGCTCTGTACATGCCTTCACCCTCTCAATCAATATCCTCCCATATAATTTACCAGGAATACTCAACAAACTTATACCTCTGTAATTTGAGCACTCACTCTTATCCCCTTTGCCTTTGTACAATGGCACTATTCACGCATTCCGCCAATCCTCAGGCACCTCACCATGAGTCATACAAACATTAAATAACCTTACCAACCAGTCAACAATACAGTCACCCCCTTTTTTAATAAATTCCACTGCAATACCATCCAAACCTTCTGCCTTGCCGGCTTTCATCTTCCGCAAAGCTTTTACTACCAAATCATCTTCCCTAACCCTCTCAATTTGCACACCACCTCGACCAAAACACACTATATCCGCCACTCTATCATCAAACACATTCAATAAACCTTCAAAATACTCACTCCATCTCCTTCTCACATCACCACTACTTGTTCTCACCTCCCCATTTGCGCACTTCACTGAAGTTCCCATTTGCTCCCTTGTCTTACGCACTTTATTTACCTCCTTCCAGAACATCTTTTTATTCTCCTTAGAATTTAATGATACTCTCTCACCCTAACTCTCATTTGCCCTTTTTTTCACCTCTTGCACCTTTCTCTTGACCTCCTGTCTCTTTCTTTTATACATCTCCCACTCAATTGCATTTTTTCCCTGCAAAAATCGTCCAAATGCCTCTCTCTTCTCTTTCACTAATACTCTTACTTCTTCATCCCACCACTCACTACCCTTTCTAATCAACCCACCTCCCACTCTCTTCATGCCACAAGCATCTTTTGCGCAATCCATCACTGATTCCCTAAATACATCCCATTCCTCCCCCACTCCCCTTACTTCCATTGTTCTCACCTTTTTTCATTCTGTACTGAGTCTCTCCTGGTACTTCCTCACACAAGTCTCCTTCCAAAGCTCACTTACTCTCACCACCCTCTTCACCCCAACATTCACTCTTCTTTTCTGAAAACACATACAAATCTTCACCTTAGCCTCCACAAGATAATGATCAGACATCCCTCCAGTTGCACCTCTCAGCACATTAACATCCAAAAGTCTCTCTTTCGCGCGCCTGTCAATTAAAACGTAATCCTATAACGCTCTCTGGACATCTCTCCTACTTACATAAGTATACTTATGTATATCTCGCTTTTTAAACCAGGTATTCCCAATCATCAGTCCTTTTTCAGCACATAAATCTACAAGCTCTTCACCATTTCCATTTACAACACTGAACACCCCATGTATACCAATTATTCCCTCAACTGCCACATTACTCACCTTTGCATTCAAATCACCCATCACTATAACCCGGTCTCGTGCATCAAAACCACTAACACACTCATTCAGCTGCTCCCAAAACACTTGCCTCTCATGATCTTTCTTCTCATGCCCAGGTGCATATGCACCAATAATCACCCATCTCTCTCCATCAACTCTCAGTTTTACCCATATTAATCGAGAATTTACTTTCTTACATTCTATCACATACTCCCACAACTCCTGATTCAGGAGAATTGCTACTCCTTCCCTTGCTCTTGTCTTCTCACTAACCCCTGACTTTACTCCCAAGACATTCCCAAACCACTCTTCCCCTTTACCCTTGAGCTTCGTTTCACTCAGAGCCAAAACATCCAGGTTCCTTTCCTCAAACATACTACCTATCTCTCTCTCTCTCTCTCTCTCTCTCTCTCTCTCTATATATATATATATATATATATATATATATATATATATATATATATATATATATATATATATATATATATATATATATATATATATATATGTATATATATATATATATATATATATATATATATATATATATATATATATATATATATATATATATATATATATATATATATATATATATATATATTTATATATATATATATATATATATATATATATATATATATTTTTTTTTTTGTTTTGTCGCTGTCTCCCGCGTTTGCGAGGTAGCGCAAGGAAACAGACAAAAGAAATGGCCCAACCCACCCCCATACACATGTATATACATACGTCCACACACGCAAATATACATACCTACACAGCTTTCCATGGTTTACCACAGACGCTTCACATGCCTTGATTCAATCCACTGACAGCACGTCAACCCCGGTATACCACATCGCTCCAATTCACTCTATGCCTTGCCCTCCTTTCACCCTCCTGCATGTTTAGGCCCCGATCACACAAAATCTCTTTCACTCCATCTTTCCACCTCCAATTTGGTCTCCCTCTTCTCCTCGTTCCCTCCACCTCCGACACATATATCCTCTTGGTCAATCTTTCCTCACTCATTCTCTCCATGTGCCCAAACCATTTCAAAACACTCTCTTCTGCTCTCTCAACCACGCTCTTTTTATTTCCACACATCTCTCTTACCCTTACGTTACATACTCGATCAAACCACCTCACACCACACATTATCCTCAAACATCTCATTTCCAGCACATCCATCCTCCTGCGCACAACTCTATCCATAGTCCACTCCTCGCAACCATACAACATTGTTGGAACCACTATTCCTTCAAACATACCCATTTTTGCTTTCCGAGATAATGTTCTCGACTTCCACACATTCTTCAAGGCTCCCAGAATTTTCGCCCCCTCCCCCACCCTATGATCCACTTCCGCTTCCATGGTTCCATCCGCTGCCGGATCCACTCCCAGATATCTAAAACACTTCACTTCCTCCAGTTTTTCTCCATTCAAACTCACCTCCCATTTGACTTGACCCTCAAACCTACTGTACCTAATAACCTTGCTCTTATTCACATTTACTCTTAACTTTCTTCTTTCACACACTTTACCAAACTCAGTCACCAGCTTCTGCAGTTTCTCACATGAATCAGCCACCAGCGCTGTATCATCAGCGAACAACAACTGACTCACTTCCCAAGCTCTCTCATCCCCAACAGACTTCATACTTGCCCCTCTTTCCAAAACTCTTGCATTCACCTCCCTAACAACCCCATCCATAAACAAATTAAACAACCATGGAGACATCACACACACCTGCCGCAAACCTACATTCACTGAGAACCAATCACTTTCCTCTCTTCCTACACGTACACATGCCTTACATCTTCGATAAACACTTTTCACTGCTTCTAAATACTTGCCTCCCACACCATATATTCTTAATACCTTCCACAGAGCATCTCTATCAACTCTATCATATGCCTTCTCCAGATCCATAAATGCAACGTACAAATCCATTTGCTTTTCTAAGTATTTCTCACATACATTCTTCAAAGCAAACACCTGATTCACACATCCTCTACCACTTCTGAAACCACACTGCTCTTCCCCAATCTGATGCTCTGTACATGCCTTCACCCTCTCAATCAATACCCTCCCATATAATTTACCAGGAATACTCAACAAACTTATACCTCTGTAATTTGAGCACTCACTCTTATCCCCTTTGCCTTTGTACAATGGCACTATGCACGCATATCGCCAATCCTCAGGCACCTCACCATGAGTCATACATACTTTAAATAACCTTACCAACCAGTCAACAATACAGTCACCCCTTTTTTTAATAAATTCCACTGCTATACCATCCAAACCTTCTGCCTTGCCGGCTTTCGTCTTCCGCAAAGCTTTTACTACCTCTTCTCTGTTTACCAAATCATTTTCCCTAACCCTCTCAATTTGCACACCACCTCGACCAAAACACCCTATATCTGCCACTGTATCATCAAACACATTCATCAAACCTTCAAAATACTCACTCCATCTCCTCACATCACCACTACTTGTTATCACCTCCCCATTTGCGCCCTTCACTGAAGTTCCCATTTGCTCCCTTGTCTTACGCATTTTATTTACCTCCTTCCAGAACATCTTTTTATTCTCCCTAAAATTTAATGATACTCTCCCACCCCAACTCTCATTTGCCCTTTTTTTCACCTCTTGCACCTTTCTCTTAAACTCCTGTCTCTTTCTTTTATACGTCTCCCACTCAATTTCATTTTTTCCCTCAAAAATCGTCCAAATGCCTCTCTCTTCTCTTTCACTAATACTCTTACTTCTTCATCCCACCACTCACTACCCTTTCTAATCAACCCACCTCCCACTCTTCTCATGCCACAAGCATCTTTTGCGCAATCCATCAATGATTCCCTAAATACATCCCATTCCTCCCCCACTCCCCTTACTTATATATATATATATATATATATATATATATATATATATATATATATATATATATATATATATATATATATATATATATATATATATATATATATATATATATATATATATATCCCTGGGGATAGGGGAGCAAGAATACTTCCCACGTATTCCCTGCGTGTCGTAGAAGGCGACTAAAAGGGGAGGGAGCGGGGGGCTGGAAATCCTCCCCTCTCGTTTTTTTTTTTTAATTTTCCAAACGAAGGAACAGAGAATTGGGCCAGGTGAGGGTAGTCCCTCAAAGGCCCAGTCATCTGTTCTTAACGCTACCTCGCTAATGCGGGAAATGGCGAATAGTTTGAAAAAAAAAATAAAAAAATATATATATATATATATATATATATATATATATATATATATATATATATATATATATATATATATATATATATATATATATATATGTATACATATATACATATATATATATATATATATATATATATATATATATATATATATATATATATATATATATATATATATATATATACATATATATATATATATATGTATATATATATATATATATATATATATATATATATATATATATATATATATATATATATATATATATATATATATATATATATATATATATATATATATATATATATATATATATATATATATATATATATATATATATATATATATATATATATATATATATATATATATATATATATATATATATATATATATATATATATATATATATATATACATATATATATATATATATATATATATATGTATATATATATATTATCCCTGGGGATAGGGGATTAAGAATACTTCTCACGTATTCCCTGCGTGTCGTAGAAGGCGACTAAAAGGGGAGGGATCGGGGGGCTGGAAATCCTCCCCTCTCGTTTTTTTTTTAATTTTCCAAAAGAAGGCACAGAGGGGGCCAGGTGAGGATATTCCAAAAAAGGCCCAGTCCTTTGTTCTTAACGCTACCTCGCTAACGCGGGAAATGGCGAATAGTTTGAAAGAAAGAAATATATATATATATATATATATTTGTTTGTGTATACTTTGTAAAGAGGGCAAGTCTGAAGTCTGTTGTGGATGAGAGAGCTTGGGAAGTGAGTCAGTTGTTGTTCGCTGATGATACAGCGCTGGTGGCTGATTCATGTGAGAAACTGCAGAAGCTGGTGACTGAGTTTGGTAAAGTGTGTGAAAGAAGAAAGTTAAGAGTAAATGTGAATAAGAGCAAGGTTATTAGGTACAGTAGGGTTGAGAGTCAAGTCAATTGGGAGGTAAGTTTGAATGGAGCAAAACTGGAGGAAGTAAAGTGTTTTAGATATCTGGGAGTGGATCTGGCAGCGGATGGAACCATGGAAGCGGAAGTGGATCATAGGGTAAGGGAGGGGGCGAAAATCCTGGGAGCCTTGAAGAATATGTGGAAGTCGAGAACATTATCTCGGAAAGCAAAAATGGGTATGTTTGAAGGAATAGTGGTTCCAACAATGTTGTATGGTTGCGAGGCGTGGGCTATGGATAGAGTTGTGCGCAGGAGGGTGGATGTGCTGGAAATGAGATGTTTGAGGACAATGTGTGGTGTGAGGTGGTTTGATCGAGTAAGTAACGTAAGGGTAAGAGAGATGTGTGGAGATAAAAAGAGCGTGGTTGAGAGAACAGAAGAGGGTGTTTTGAAATTGTTTGGGCACATGGAGAGAATGAGTGAGGAAAGATTGACCAAGAGGATATATGTGTTGGAGGTGGAGGGAACGAGGAGAAGTGGCAGACCAAATTGGAGGTGGAAAGATGGAGTGAAAAAGATTTTGTGTGATCGTTGCCTGAACATGCAGGAGGGTGAAAGGAGGGCAAGGAATAGAGTGAATTGGATCGATGTGGTATACCTTGGTTGACGTGCTGTCAGTGGATTGAATCAGGGCATATGTGTGGCAAGGGATGAAGGTAGCAAGTATGAATATGTACATGTGTCTATATGTATATGTCTGTGTATGTATATGTATGTATACGTTGAAATGTATAGGTATGTATATGTGCGTGTGTGGGCGTTCATATATGTACATGTGTATGTGGGTGGGATGGGCCATTCTTTCGTCTGTTTCCTTGCGCTACCTCGTCAATGCGGGAGGCGACCACTAAGCGTAATAGATAATATATGTCTGATCATTATCTTGTGGAGGCGAAGGTGATGATTTGTGGGGGTTTTCAGAAAAGAAGAGAGAATGTTGGGGTGAAGAGAGTGGCGAGAGTAAGTGAGCTCGGGAAGGAGACTTGTGTGATGAAGTAACAGGAGAGACTGAGTACAGAATGGAAAAAGGTGAGAACAAAGGAGGTAAGGGAAGTTGGGGAGGAATGGGATGTATCTAGGGAAGCAGTGATGGCTTGCGCAAAAGATGCTTGTGGCATGAGAAGCGTGGGAGGTGGGTTGATTAGAAAAGGTAGTGAGTGGTGGGATGAAGAAGTAAGATTATTAGTGAAAGAGAAGAGAGAGGCATTTGAACGATTTTTGCAGGGAAAAAATGCAAATGAGTGGGAGAGGTATAAAAGAAAGAGGCAGGAGGTCAAGAGAAAGGTGCAAGAGGGCAAATGAGCGTTGGGGTGAGAGAGTATCATTAAATTTCAGAGAGAATAAAAAGATGTGTTGGAGGGAGGTAAATAAAGTGCATATGACAAGGGAGCAAATGGGAACTTCAGTGAAGGGGGCTAATGGGAAGGTGATAAAAAGTAGTGGTGATGTGAGAAGGAGATGGAGTGAGTATTTTGAAGGTCTGTTGAATGTGTTTGATGATAGAGTGGTAGATATAGGGTGTTTTGGTCGAGGTGGTATGCAAAGTGAGAGGGTTAGGGAAAATGATTTGGTGAATAGAGAAGAGGTAGTAAAAGCTTTACGGAAGATGAAAGCCGGTAAGGCAGCAGGTTTGGATGGTATTGCAGTGGAATTTATTAATAAAGGGGGTGACTGTATTGTTGACTGGTTGGGAAGGTTATTTAATGCATGTATGATTCATGGTGAGGTGCCTGAGGATTGGCGGAATGCTTGCATAGTGCCATTGTACAAAGGCAAAGGGGATAAGAGTGAGTACTGAAATTACAGGGTATAAGTTTGTTGAGTATTCCTGGTAAAATATATGGGAGGGTATTGATTGAGAGGGTGAAGGCATGTACAGAGCATTGGGGAAGAGCAGTGTGGTTTCAGAAGTGGTAGAGGATGTTTGGATCAGGTGTTTGCGTTAAAGAATGTATGTGAGAAATACTTAGAAAAACAAATGGATTTGTATGTAGCATTTATGGATCTGGAGAAGGCATATGATAGAGTTGATAGAGATGCTCTGTGGAAGGTTTTAAGAATATATGGTGTTGGAGGCAAGTTGTTAGAAGCAGTGAAAAGTTTTTATCGAGGATGTAAGACATGTGTACGTGTAGGAAGAGAGGAAAGTGATTGGTTCTCAGTGAATGTAGGTTTGCGGCAGGGGTATGTGATGTCTCCATGGTTGTTTAATTTGTTTATGGATGGGTTTATTAGGGAGGTGAATGCAAGAGTTTTGGAAAGAGGGGCAAGTATGAAGTCTGTTGTGGATGAGAGAGCTTGGGAAGTGAGTCAGTTGTTGTTCGCTGATGATACAACGCTGGTGGCTGATTCATGTAAGAAATTGCAGAAGATGGTGACTGGGTTTGGTAAAGTGTGTGAAAGAAGAAAGTTAAGAGTAAATGTGAATAAGAGCAAGGTTATTAGGTACAGTAGGGTTGCGGATCAAGTCAATTGGGAGGTAAGTTTGAATGGAGAAAAACTGGAGGAAGTAAAGTGTTTTAGATATCTGGGAGTGGATCTGACAGCGGATGGAACCATAGAAACGGAAGTGAATCATAGGGTGGGGGAGGGGGCGAAAATTCTGGCAGCATTGAAGAATGTTTGGAAGTCGAGAACATTGTCTCGGAAAGCCAAAATGGGTATGTTTGAGGGAATAGTGGTTCCAACAATGTTGTATGGTTGCGAGGCGTGGGCTATGGATAGAGCTGTGCGCAGGAGGGTGGATGTGCTGGAAATGAGATGTTTGAGAACAATATGTGGTGTGAGGTGGTTTGATCGAGTAAGTAATGTAAGGGTAAGAGAGATGTGTGGAAATAAAAAGAGTGTGGTTGAGAGAGCAGAAGAGGGTGTTTTGAAATGGTTTGGTCACATGGAGAGAATGAGTGGGGAAAGATTGACCAGAGGATATATGTGTCAGAGGTGGAGGGAACGTGGAGGAGTGGGAGACCAAATTGGAGGTGGAAAGATGGAGTGAAAAAGATTTTGAGTGATCGGGGCCTGAACATGCAGGAGGGTGAAAGGCGTGCAAGGAACAGAGTGAATTGGAACGATGTGGTATACCGGGTCGACATGCTGTCAATAGATTGAACCAGGGCATGGGAAGCGTCTGTGATAAATCATGCAAAGTGTGTGGGGCCTGGATGTGGCAAGGGAGCTGTGGTTTCGGTGCATTGATACATGACAGCTAGAGACTGAGTGTGAACGAATGGGGCCTTTGGTGTTTTTCCTAGCGCTAGCTCGCACACATGAGAGGGGAGGGGGTTGTTATTCCATGTGTGGCGAGGTTGCGATGGGAACAAAGAAGGGCAGACAGTATGGATCATGTACCTGTGTATATATGTATATGTCTGTGTGTGTATATATATGTGTACATTGAGATGTATAGGTATGTATATTGTGCGTGTGTGGACATGTATGTATATACATGTGTATATGGGCGGGTTGGGCCATTCTTTCGTCTGTTTCCTTGCGCTACCTCGCTAACGCGGGAGACAGCGATAAAGGAAAATAAAAAAGAAAAATATATCTTTTTTCAGGCCCCGATCACTCAAAATCATTTTCACTCCATCTTTCCACCTCCAAGGTTTCCCACTTCTCCTGGTTCCCTCCACCTCTGACACATATATCTTCTTGGTCAATCTTTCCTCACCCATTCTCTCCATGTGACCAAACCATTTCAAAACACCCTCTTCTGCTCTCTCAACCACACTCTTTTTATTTTCATACATCTCTCTTACCCTATTATTACTTACTCGATCAAACTACCTCACACCACATATTGTCCTCAAACATCTCATTTCCGACACATTCACCCTCCTTCGCAGAACTCTATCCATAGCTCACGCCTCGCAACCATACAACATTGTTGGAACCAGTATTCCCTCAAACATAACCATTTTTGCTTTCCGAAACAACGTTATCGACTTCCACACATTCTTAAAGGCTCCAAGAGTTTTCCCCCCTCCCCCACCTTATGATTCACTTCCGCTTCCAAGGTTCCATCCGCTGCCAAATCTACTCCCAGATATCTAAAACAATTCACTTCCTCCATTTTTTCTCCATTCAAACTTACCTCCCAATTGACTTGACCCTCAACCCTACTGCACCTAATAACCTTACTCTCATTCACATTTACTCTTAACTTTGTTCTTTCACAAACTTTACCAAACTCAGTCACCAGCTTCTGCAGTTTCTCACATGAATAAGCCACCAGCGATGTATCATCAGCGAACAACAACTGACTTACTTCCCAAGCTCACTCATCCATAACAGAGTGCATACTTCCCCCTCTTTCGAAAACTCTTGCATTCACCTCCCTAACAACCCCATCCATAAACAAACTAAACAACCATGGAAACATCACACACCCCAAACGCAGACCCACATTTACTGACAACCAACCACTTTCCTCTCTTCCTACACGTACACATGCCTTACATCCTCGATAAAAACTTTTCACTGCTTCTAACAACTTGCCTCCCACACCATATATTCTTAATACCTTCCACAGAGCATCTCTATCAACTCTATCATATGCCATCTCTAGATCCATAAATGCTACATACAAATGCATTTGCTTTTCTAAGTATTTCTAACATACATTCTTCAAAGCAAACACCTGATCCACACATCCTCTACTACTTCTGAAACCACACTGCTCTTCCCCAATCTGATGCTCTGTACATGCCGTCACCCTCACAATCAATACCCTCCTATAAAATTCACCAGGAATACTTAACAAACGAATGCCTTTGTAATTTGAGCACTTACTCTTATCCCCTTTGCCTTTGTACAATGGTACTATGCAAGCATTCCGCCAATCCTCAGGCACCTCACCATGAATCATACATACATTAAATAACCTTACCTACCATTCAACGATTTGGTCAACCCTTTTTGTAATAAATTCCTCTACAATACCATCCAAACCCGCTACCTTGCCGGCTTTTATCTTCCGCAATGCTTTTACTACCTTTTCTCTGTTTACAAAATCATTTTTCCTGACCCTATCACTTTGCACACTAACTCGACCAAAACACCGTATATCTGCCACTCCATCATCAAAAACATTCAACGAAACTTTAAAATACTCCATCTCCTGCTCACATCATCACGACTTGTTATCACCTCCCCGTTAGCCCCTTTCACCGAAGTTCCCATTTGTTCCATTGTCTTACGCACTTTATTTACCTCCTTCCAAAACATCTTTTTATTCTCAATAAAATTCAATGATACTCTCTCACCCCATCTCTCGTTTGCCCTCTTTTTCACCTCTTGCACCTTTCTCTTGACCTCCTGTCTCTTTCTTTTATACATTTCCCACTCATTTCCATTTTTTCACTGCAAAAATCGTGCAAATGCCTCCCTCTTCTCTTTCACTAGTAATCTTACTTCTCCATCCCACCACTCACCACTCTTTCAAATCTGCCCACCTCCCACGCTTCTCATGCCACAAGAATCTTTTGCGCAAGCAATCACTTCTTCCCTATATACATCCCATTTCTCCCCCACTCCCCTTATCTTCTTTCTTCTCACCTTTTTCCATTTTGTACTCAGTCTCTCCTGGTACTTCTTCATACAAGTCTCCATCCCAAGCTCACTTACTCTCACCATTCTCTTCACCCCCACATTCTCTCTTCTAATTCTGAAAAACCTCTACAAATCTTCACATTCGCCAATACAAGATAATGATCAGCCGTCCCTCTAGTTGCACCTCTCAGCACATTAACATCTAAAAGTCTCTCTCGCGCGCCTATCAATTAACATAATCCAATAACGCTCACGGGCCATCTCTGCTACTTACATACGTATACTTATGTATATCTCTCTTTTTAAACTAGGTATTCCCAATCACCAGCCTTTTTCAGCACATAAATCTACAAGCTCTTCACCATTTCCATTTACAAAACTGAACACCCCATATATACCCATTATTCCCTCAACTGCAACATTACTCACTTTTGCATTCAAATCACCCATCACGTTAACCCGGTCTCGATCATAAAACCACTAACACACTCATTTAGCTGATCCAGAAACACTTCATCTCATGATCTTTCTTCTCACACAAAGGTGCATATGCACCAATAATCACCCATCTCTCTCCATCAACTTTCAGTTTTACCCATATCAATCTAGAGTTTACTTTTTTACACTCTATCACATACTCCCACCACTCCTGTTTCAGGAGTAGTGCTACTCCTACCCTTGCTCTGGTCCTCTCACAAAACCCTGACTTTACTCCCAAGACATTCCCAAACCACTCTTCCCCTTTACCCTTGAGCTTCCTTTCACTCAGAGCCAAAACATCCAGGCTCCTTTCCTCAAACACACTACCTATCTATCCTTTTTTCTCATTTTGGTTACATCCATACACATTGAAACACCCCAATCTGAGCCTTCGATGAGGATGAGCACTCCCCGCGGGACTCCGACTTATATATATATATATATATATATATATATATATATATATATATATATATATATATATATATATATATATATATATACAAGGTATGCAGCGTGAGAGGGTTAGGGAAAATGATTTTGTAAACAGAGCAGAGGTAGTAAAAGCGTTGCGGAAGATGAAAGCCGGCAAGGCAGCAGGTTTGGATGGTATTGCAGTGGAATTTATTAAAATAGGGGGTGACTTTATTGTTGACTGGTTGGTAAGGTTATCTAATGTATGTGTGATTCATGTAGAGGTGCCTGATTGGCGGAATGCTTGCATAGTGCCATTGTACAAAGGCAAAGGGGATAAGAGTGAGTGCTCAAATTACAGAGGTATAAGTTTGTTGAGTATTCCTGGTAGATTATATGGAAGGGTATTGATTGAGAGGGTGAAGGCATGTACAGAGCATCAGATTGGGGAAGAACAGTGTGGTTTCAGAAGTGGTAGAGGATGTGTGGATCAGGTGTTTGCTTTGAAGAATGTATGTGAGAAATACTTAGAAAAGCAAATGAATTTGTATGTAGCATTTATGGATCTGGAGAAGTCATATGATAGAGTTGATAGAGATGCTCTGTGGATGGTATTAAGAATATATGGTGTGGGAGGCAAGTTGCTAGAAGCAGTGAAAAGTTTTTATCGAGGATGTATGGCAAGATTTTGAGTGATCGGGGCCTAAACATGCAGGAGGGTGAAAGGCGTGAAAGGAATAGAGTGAATTGGAACGATGTGGTATACCGTGGTCGACGTGCTGTCAATGGATTGAACCAGGGGATGCGAAGCGTCTGGGGTAAACCATCGAAAGTTCTGTGGGCCATGGATGTGGAAAGGGAGCTGTGGTTTTGGTGCATTATCATATGACAGCTAGAGACTGAGTGTGAACGAATGGGGCTTTTGTTGTCTTTTCCTAGCGCTACCTCGAGCACATGAGGGGGGAGGGGGGTGTTATTCCATGTGTGGCGAGGTGGCAATGGGAATAAATAAAGGCAGACTGT
>NC_092237.1:22174508-22251081 GCF_036320965.1 Panulirus ornatus | reverse complement strand
AAATAGGACATTAAACTAGAGTTGAGATGTGAAGGTATAAGCGATGACTCAGAGCTTCTGCATCATAAAGGGATAATTACAGCTGCAAAAGGACGAGATACATATGTCACCGAACACGCACGAGGATATATTACGAAAAGTGTTGAAATGTGAAGAGAATCCCCGAATGTCATATTCTGACACCAGGGCAACGTTAACAATTGACTCTCCTGTTTTCTGCAAAGTCCCACCAACGTTTGTTCATATATTCATTATTCCTCTACGCAGAAATATATAAATAAACAACACGATTCCTGTCGAAGTTCTTCAGAGCATTATACATATGTAGTCCAGAATACATACACCATTGGATCCAAGTTAAAGCGTCTTAGATCTTTCTTTGATAAATCTCTTAATTTGGCAAAAACAAAAAAATCGTTTTATAGAGTTAACCCGACACTTCTTCATGATATGTGAAATCTTTTATTTTTTTCTGTTTAGTTATCATTCTATTTTAGTTCCTCACCTACTCAGAGTCTTTAATATGTATGTAGCCTTCAGCAATACCAATACTGTTAACAACATTTTAATAGAAACCTCAGCAGAAAATTCTGCTGAGTGTGTTTACAGAATACCTAATAAAAGATGTAATATATCTTATACTGGGAAGGGTGTTTGACCCGAGCACCATGAATATCGTAAAAGAACAGGACAGGTTTTCGGTGCTTTGTTTACACACATTACAAATTATTACCATGGTATTGATTCGACCAGCGATACTACACTTACAATCTGTAACCCTTGATATCTCAAGACACATTCAGGTTAACCTACATTTTGTGAAACGTACTTACAATTACTTTTTCACTGATAAAGTTTATCTACTATATATAAACCAGCATTGTGGTTCATGATAATATCTACACTGAGTTATTGTATATGATAACCTTATCACTGCTCCAGCTAATTTGATGACCAAAATCATTAAGGTGGAAAAATAATTCATTAGTTACTTCACCATAAAAACACTATTCTTTTGTTGAAAAAACGCTATTAAGAGCCTTATCAGTATGCCAATGCAAAGTTGATCTTACTCTTTACATATGATGTACACAAAAACCTTTTCAGAAGTAACAGAATTTCTTATAAGAATTTCCCTGACTGTACTATTATTGCTGAAGACTACAAAAGTTTTTAACAAAACTAGAATACTATACAAGTTCTCACAATAAGGTAATACCAAAGATTCTTTTTTCACAAATGTTACTTTAGGCTAACCATTTAAAAAAAAAAGATTCTAGTAATATTACGAGTTGAGCGATATATAAATATATATATATATATATATATATATATATATATATATATATATATATATATATATATATATATATATATATATATATATATATATCTCCCGCATTTGCGAGGCACCGCAAGGAAACAGACGAGAGAAATGGCCCAACCCACCCCCATACACATGTATATACATGCACGTAAACACACGCAAGTATACATACCCATACATCACAAAGTACACATATATATACACACACAAACACATACATATATACACATGCACACAATTCACACTGTCTGCTTTTATTCATTCCCATCGCCACCTCGCCACACATGGAATAACGTCCCCCTCCCCCCTCATGTGTGCGAGGTAGCGCTAGGAAAAGACAACAAACGCCACATTCGTTCACACTCAGTCTCTAGCTCTCATGTAATAATGCACCGAAACCACAGCTCCCTTTCCATATCTAGGCCCCGCAGAACTTTCCATGATTTACCCCAGACGCTTCATTTCCCCTGGTTCAATCCATTGATAGCACGTCGACCCCGGTATACCACATCGTTCAATTCACTCTATTCCTTGCACGCCATTCACCCTCCTGAATGTTCAGGCACCGATCACCAAAATCTTTCTAAATGCATCTTTCCACCTCTAATTTGGTCTCCCACTTCTCCTCATTCCCTCCACCTCTGACATATATCCTCTTGGTCAATCTTTCCTCAGTCATTCTATCCATGTGCCCAAACCATTTCAAAACACCCTCTTCTGCTCTCTCAACCACGCTCTTTTTATTTCCACACATCTCTCTTACCCTAACATTTCATACTCGATCAAACCACCTCACACCACATCTCATTTCCAGCACATCCACCCTCCTGCGCAGAACTCTATCCATAGCGCACGCCTCGCAATCATACAACATTGTTGGAACTTCAAACTTACCCATTTTTGCTTTCGGGAATAATGTTCTCGACTTACACACATTCTTCAACGCTCCGAGAATTTTCGCCCCCTCCCTTACCCTATGATTCACATTCGCTTCCATGGTTCCATCCGCTGCCAAATCCACTCCCAGATATCTAAAACACTTTACTTCCTCCAGTTTTTCTCCATTCAAACGTACCTCCCAATTGACTTGTCCCTCAACCCTATTGTACCTGATAACCTTGCTCTTATTCACATTTACTCTCAACTTTCTTCTTTCACAGACTTTACCAAACTCAGTCACCAGCTTCTGCAGTTTTTCACATGAATCAGCCACCAGCGCTGTATCATCAGCGAACAACAACTGACTCACTACCCAAGTTCTCTCGTCCACAACGGACTACATACTTCCCCTCTTTCCAAAACTTTTGCATTCACCTCCCTAACAACCCCATCCATAAACAAATTAAACAACCATGGAGACATCACACACCCCTGCCGCAAACCTGCATTTACTGAGAACCAGTCACTTTCCTCTCTTCCTACATGTACACATGCCATACATCCTCGATAAAAACTTTTCACTGCTAACAACTAACAACTAACAACTTGCCTCCCACACCATATATTCTTAATACCTTCCACAGAGTATCTCTATGAACTCTATCATATGCCTTCTCCAGATCCATAAATGCTACATACAAATCCATTTGCTTTTCTAAGTGTTTCTCACATACTTTCTTCAAAGCAGACACCTGATCCGCACATCCTGTACCACTTCTGAAACCACACTCCTCCTCCATAATCGGATGCTCTGTACATGCCTTCACCCTCTCAATCAATACCCTCCCATAAAATTTCCCAGGAATACTCAACAAACTTATACCTCAGTAACTTGAGCATTCACTTTTATCCCCTTTGCCTTTGTACAATGGCATTATGCAAGCATTCCGCCAATCCTCAGGCACCTTACCATGAGTCATACATACATTAAATAACCTTACCAACCGGTCAACAATACAGTCACCCTCTTTTTTAATAAATTTCTCTGCATTACCATCCAAAACCGGTGCCTTGCAGGCTTTCATCTTCTGCAAAGCTTTTACTACCTCTTCTCTGTTTACCAAATATATATATATATATATGTATATATCTATATATATACATATATATATATATATATATATATATATATATATATATATATATATATATGTAAATATATATATATATATATATATATATATATATATATATATATATATATATATATATATATATATATCTTTTTCTTTTAAACTGTCCGCCATTTCCCGCATTAGCGAGGTAGCGTTAAGAACAGAGGACTGGGCCTTTGTGGAATATCCTCACCTGGCCCCCCTCTGTTCCTTCTTTTGGAAAATTAAAAAAAGAAAAAAAAAACGAGAGGGGAGGATTTCCAGCCTCCTGCTCCCTCCCCTTTTAGTCGCCTTCTACGACACGCAGGGAATACGTGGGAAGTATTCTTCATCCCCTATCCCCAGGGATAATATATATATATATATATATTATCCCTTGGGATAGGGGAGAAAGAATACTTTCCACGTATTCCCTGCGTGTCGTAGAAGGCGACTAAAAGGGAAGGGAGCGGGTGGCTGGATATCCTCCCCTCTCGTTTTTTTTTTTAATTTTCCAAAGGAAGGATCAGAGAAGGGGGCCAGATGAGGATGTTCCCTCAAAGGCCCATTCCACTGTTCTTAACGCTACCTCGCTAATGCGGAAAATAGCGAATAGTATGAAACATATATATATATATATATATATATATATATATATATATATATATATATATATATATATATATATATATATATATATATATATATATATATATATATATATCCCTGGGGATAGGGGAGAAAGAATACTTCCCTCGTATTCCCTGCGTGTCGTAGAAGGCGACTAAAAGGGGAGGGAGCGGGGGGCTGGAAATCCTCTCCTCTCACTTTTTTTTTTTTTTTCCCAAAAAGAGGGAACAGAGAAGGGGGCCAGGTGAGGATATTCCCTCAAAGGTCCAGTCCTCTGTTCTCAGCGCTACCTCGCTAATGCGGGAAATGGCGAATAGTATGAAAAAAAAAAAAAAAAAAAATATATATATATATATATATATATATATATATATATATATATATATATATATATATATATATATATATATATATATATATATATATATATATATATATATATATATATTTTTTTTGCCGCTGTCTCCTGCGTTTGCAATTAATATGGGTAAAACTGAAAGTTGATGGAGATATATGTATATATATATATATATATATATATATATATATATATATATATATATATATATATATATATATATATATATATATATATATATATATATATTTTTGCTTTGTCGCTGTCTCCCGCGTTTGCGAGGTAGCGCAAGGAAACAGACGAAAGAAATGGCCCAACCCACCCCCATACACATGTATATACATACACGTCCACACACGCAAATATACATACCTACACAGCTTTCCATGGTTTACCCCAGACGCTTCACATGCCCTGATTCAATCCACTGACAGAACGTCAACCCCGGTATACCACATCGATCCAATTCACTCTATTCCTTGCCCTCCTTTCACCCTCCTGCATGTTCAGGCCCCGATCACACAAAATCTTTTTCACTCCATCTTTCCACCTCCAATTTGGTCTCCCACTTCTCCTCGTTCCCTCCATCTCCGACACATATATCCTCTTGGTCAATCTTTCCTCACTCATTCTCTCCATGTGCCCAAACCATTTGAAAACACCCTCTTTTGCTCTCTCAACCACGCTTTTTTTATTTCCACACATCTCTCTTACCCTTCCGTTACTTACTCGATCAAACCACCTCAAACCACACATTGTCCTCAAACATCTCATTTCCAGCACATCCATCCTCCTGCGCACAACTCTATCCATAGCCTACGCCTCGCAACCATACAACATTGTTGGAACCACTATTCCTTCAAACATACCCATATATATATATATATATATATATATATATACATATACATATATATATATATATATATATATATATATATATATATATATATATATATATATATATATATATATATATATATATATTTTTTTTTTTTTTTTTTTTTATACTTTGTCTCTGTCTCCCGCGTTTGCGAGGTAGCGCAAGGAAACAGACGAAAGAAATGGCCCAACCCCCCCCATACACATGTACATACACACGTCCACACACGCAAATATACATACCTACACAGCTTTCCTTGGTTTACCCCGGACGCTTCACATGCCTTGATTCAATCCACTGACAGCACGTCAACCCCTGTATACCACATCGCTCCAATTCACTCTATTCCTTGCCCTCCTTTCACCCTCCTGCATGTTCAGGCCCCGATCACACAAAATCCTTTTCACTCCATCTTTCCACCTCCAATTTGGTCTCCCTCTTCTCCTCGTTCCCTCCACCTCCGACACATATATCCTCTTGGTCAATCTTTCCTCACTCATTCTCTCCATGTGCCCAAACCATTTCAAAACACCCTCTTCTGCTCTCTCAACCACGCTCTTTTTATTTCCACACATCTCTCTTACCCTTACGTTACTTACTCGATCAAACCACCTCACACCACACATTGTCCTCAAACATCTCATTTCCAGCACATCCATCCTCCTGCGCACAACTCTATCCATAGCCCACGCCTCGCAACCATACAACATTGTTGGAACTACTATTCCTTCAAACATACCCATTTTTGCTTTCCGGGATAATGTTCTCGACTTCCACACATTTTTCAAGGCTCCCAAAATTTTAGCCCCCTCCCCCACCCTATGATCCACTTCCGCTTCCATGGTTCCATATATATATATATATATATATTTATCAGTTCAATGAAATTAGACTTTGAAACAGGTAAATGAATATCATCCAAGACATCAAATAAATATTCTAAAACGTCATCAGCTGGAACTTTAGTGAAAACCAGTGGAAGCTAATTGCCCTTAAAGATTCATTAGAGCTATTAACACCGTAAAAAAAAAGACAAGGAATACATATTACTAAAGCAGATAAGGCTAACACTGTTGTGATTTTAGACAAAAGTAACTATTTATCTAGAATGAATGATCTTCTAAATGATAACACAACATATTCTAAACTTAGTAAAAATCCCTTAGAAGCAATTAATTCTCACTTCAATAAAGAAATGAAGTTGTTGTTGAAAGGTAACATTTCTCTTATCAAAAGTTTGTCATCTTTGTCCCCTTCATTGCCATATAAGTATGGACTTATCAAAACACATAAACAAAATTTTCCAGCAAGACCCATAGTGAGTTCAGTACGCTCCATCACATATAAATCATCAAAATGGTTAGTTTCCTTGTTAAGTCCTTTAGTGGGTAAGGTATCAAATTCTAATACCCTGAACAATGTACATTTAGTCAACAAGCTAAACAATATCAATATTAATTTTGATTTCAAACTAGTTAGCTTTGATGTTTCCTCATTTTTCACTGAAGTTCCAGTTGCTGACCTTTTAGAATATTTATTTGATGTCTTGGATGATATTCATTTACCTGTTTCAAAGTCTAATTTCATTGAACTGATAAACTGTTTATAAAAGACTGTGTATTTCAATTTAATGGAGATTATTATGCTCAAAAATTTGGTATGGCAATGGGTAACCCTCTTTCACTTGTACTAAGTAATCTTTATGTGAAATTTTTTGAAACACTATTACTAAAGAATATCTTACCTTCTAATGCAATTTGGTTTAGGTATGTAGATGATGTTCTTTGTGTCTGGCCAACAAATGAAAATTTACAAATATTTCTCTCCTTACTTAAGAATTTAGTACCTTCCATCAAATTTACTGTAGAAAATGAAAATAATGGTATGTTACCATTTTTAGATTGCATGATCCATAGACAAGGAAACAAGTTTAAGTTTAGCATATACAGAAAACCCACCAATGTATGCTCATATATCCATTATTACTCATCTCAACATGACAGAGTTAAATTATCATCATTTCAATTAATGTTCCTAAGGGCATTACGTATTTGCAGTCCAGAGTTTATTGATCATGAGTTTGAGAACATATATTCTATTGGATCTAAGTTAAAGTACCCTAGATCTTTCATTGATAAATCCCTTAAGTTAGCAAAGAAATCATTTTATAGAGTTGAGCCCAAACCTCCCATTGACACCAAGAGTCTTTTAGTTCTCCCTTTTGATAATAATTTCACTTTGCTTCCCATGTTGCTTAGATCCTTTAATGTAAATGTTGCACTTAGCAACAATAATACTATAAAGAATATCTTAATCAGGAATTCACCAGAAAATTCTCTTGGTTGCATCTATAAAGTTCCTTGTGGAAACTGTGATAAATTTTATGTTGGTCAGACTGGTTAGGATCTCTCTGTTAGACTTAAGCAACATAAATATAGTATAAGAATGGGACAAGAATCAAATGCCTTGTTTAATCATGTTAAAAACTATGATCATTGTATTGAATGGAGTAACTCCATCTCAGTTATTAATTCTAACTCTATTGCCAAGAGAAATATCATTGAATCTTCTTTTATTAGATACACAAAGAATTATAATCTTAATATTAGTGATGGTCTATACAAATTAGATAACTTTATTGTTGATAAGATTTGTAAAATGATAAGTTTATGAACGCTCGTTGTATGTTTTTGGACAATCACATGTTTACTAAATGGCGTCCTAGCTCGTCTCTTCGATGTATATCAACTGACTGTTATATTTCTCTCTTGTGTCTCCCCTGATGATGTGATTATTACACGAAAGTGCACTTGGGAACTTGTCGTGTTTCATTTTCCCCGTGGACTCATAGGAATATCTTGATCACGCGTAAAATTGTGATCCTTTCCAACATGGATTCCACACGGCTCTTCTATTACTTCTCTACAAGCTGTCCTGGACTTTCTCCTTTCGTTACTGCTTTCTCCAAATCGCTAATCAAGGCTCACCTAACTGAAGTTACGATTTGAATTCCTTAGGAAATGCCTTGATGAACAAGTGATGCCAAGATCTGTCCTACCTCAACGTTTGTTGCAGCTGTCTGGTCGACCATTTGACCAATTTCAAAATATTATTTTAAAGAAAAATATTGAATTAAAGAAACTTGAAATGGAGGAGGCTTTTCGCATTTCAAGAGAGAAGAAACGTGCCTTTCAAATGACAGTACCGGCACACTGGAAGAACCGGATGTCGGACTTTTGCTATGATGAATTAAGGAAAGAACGCAATAGGCTACAAGTGTCACTAAATCGTAAGCTGGACCATCTTATTGAAAACAGCGACTGGACCCAGAACACAAACCCATCTTTTGTGGTAAAACTGTCTAATAAACAACTAGATAAAGATTCCTTGTGTGCATTAGGCTATGGTTTAAGTTTTGTGTGCTCTAACAGAGAAACCAGCTGTGTTGATGTCACAAAGTCTTTTTGTAATTTAGAAAAATACAGTAATTTAAGTAATGATGATATTAATATTTGCAAGGGTTTAGTGTATGCCCGTTTGTCAAAACCAGTGGAAGCTAATTGCCCTAAAAGATTCATAAGAGCTATTAACACCTTAAAAAAAGACAAGGAATACATATTACTAAAGAAGATAAGGCTAACACTGTTGTGATTTTAGACAAAAGTAACTATTTATCTAAATGAATGATCTTCTAATGATAACACACCATATTCTAAACTTAGTAAAGATCCCTTAGAAGCAGTTAATTCTCACTTCAATAAAGAAATGAAGTTGTTGTTGAAAGGTAACATTTCTCTTATCAAAAGCTTGTCATCTTTGTCCCCTTCATTGCCACATATGTATGGACTTATCAAAACACATAAAAAAAATTTTCCATCAAGACCTATAGTGAGTTCAGTAGGCTCCATCACATATAACTTATCAAAATGGTTAGTTTCCTTATTAAACCCTTTAGTGGGTAAGGTATCAAATTCTAATATCATGAACAATGTAGATTTAGTCAACAAGCTAAACAATATCAATGTTAATTTTGATTTCAAACTAGTTAGCTTTGATGTTTCCTCACTTTTCACTAAAGTTCCAGTTGATGACATTTAAGAATATTTATTTGATGTCTTGGATGATATTTACACACATATATATATATATATATATATATATATATATATATATATATATATATATATATATATATATATATATATATATATATATATATATATATATATATATATATATATATGTATATATATATATATATATATATATATATATATATATATATATATATATATATATATATATATATATATATATATATATATATATATATATATATATATATATGCACAATCGCAGTTAAGGTTCAGCCTATAGATAGATATATAGATAGATAGATAGATAGATACCTGATAGATAGATTGGTAAATAGATAGATTAGATATAGATAGATTCACGGAAATCGTAAAGCGCTACTGACCCTTATAACTAGGCGATAGACTGGATGACCATGTCAGATATCGCCATGAGTGTCCGCAGTTTACTTGCTCACCATCAACAGTTTTTGAGTAATTGGGACCAGCATAATCTGTCGGGTCTAATAATAGTGCCTGTCAGTTACCCGAAGAAAGAAGGCTGATGTACAGGCTAAAGTGATGACCCTCCACGTCAGGACATAATGGCCCAGCGGAAGGCAGGCTTAGAGAGGGAGTCACCATATTGTGGCCATAAGAGGCGAGACGAAGAGGGCCGGTCGCTCTAGAGTAAGCGATTTTGTAGCTCATCTTCCCGGAGAAGATGGTAAGGTTGGAGAGCTTTCTTCCAGGAGAACGACTTAAAGGGAAGAGGAAGTCCCCATTTTAGAATATAAATTAGAAGAGAATTACACTCGGGAGTGGATGAAGGAGGATGGGAATCTTAAAGTGGGGGCAGGTGGACGAGGAAGGTTGTCTGCTTAAGAGAGGAGACATAACCTGAGAGAGGAGTGAAGATAAGGAGAGGAACCCAAGGATGTAGCTCTTATGAAGGAAAAGATACCTGGGCTACAGGTGCCAGGTCTGCAGAGGAAAAATGGATGCATACATACACACACACACACACACACACACACACACACACACACACATACACTCAAGCATACATACAGAGAGAGAGAGAGAGAGAGAGAGAGAGAGAGAGAGAGAGAGAGAGAGAGAGAGAGAGAGAGAGAGATAGAGAGAGTCATGCAAGGTGGAGTTAGAGGAGAAACGGGAATCAAAGGGGTTGCTTTGTCTACGGGAGAGACAGCTAAAGCACTGTCAGAACGGAAAAGTGAAGGAGTAAAAGGTACAGCGATAGTTGTTAGAGATGCCCTTAGCTAAAGACCAGAAAGTTCTATCAGTGGATGACGACGAGAGGTTATTGCACATTCACTGAATAAAGTAACGCTTCGCCTCACGGATAACGTGCTTGTAGTGATTACGAACAGGGGTAAAAGATGAATGAGAGTCAGAGGAAGGAGAGTTTTTCCAAGCCCGATATATTTGATCCCTTGTCTGAATGGCCTCAGAATAGGAACTGTTGACACATGGATTGGATTAAGACGTTGCCTTGGAGGAAGAGGGGAAAAATTGCTTCTACTCCCTCAAGAATAACCTCTGCTATGGTGGAGACAGAAGCATCACCACATAAGACAGTCATTTACCCAAGGAAAGTCAGAAAAGAAGCTGCGTAAGTTGTTCCAGTCAGCTTTGTTGAGGTGCCAGTATTTACGCTTAGAAGGGGCTTCTAGAGGGGAAGGTACCGTTAGGATATATACATTTATAAGGATGTGATCAGAAGAACCACTTGTGGGCGAGGTTATGTACACACAGCAAAAAAACTGTCGCGCGTTTTTTGTACGAAACAAAATGACGCACCAGACGTGGAATAATGGAACAGTCAACATTTTCCTGTGAGATGGTGGTAGCCCTGATGTCCCTGCCTGTGGGTGTCCTCACCTATCTAATGGCAACGATATATCCTTCCGTATGTAGTACAGTAGATGGGATACGTAAACTGAGCATGTAAATGTAATATTCTGCACAGTAAGGCATATTGCAGTAATCATTATCTCTTGTAAAGTGTCAAATTCGTGGTGTAAAATAATATTCTACTTGGTATCTACGATACCCTGCTTCATACCGGCGGTGATTTATCTGTCTGCTGGTTTAGATTAATCAGCTCACGTAATATGTAGTATTACCTGTGTGACTGATAACAGTATGTCACAAACCTGGCACCGCATCATAGTATTTAGTAAACCAACATGAAAAGTAATGACTCTTTTCATGGATCTGCATTAGTTAACTTCCCTTTAACAGTGAAAATCAGATTTCTATATAACATGACTATAGACATGTTGTTGGAGGTTAAGAAAGTAATCTTTGACTGTAAATTTTATTATTTCAATACTTGGTATAACCTCCTCCCGTTGCCAACACTTCATTGAGCCTTCGAGGCGTGGATGCCACTAACGTCTGCGTTAAGTTCCTACCAGAAGGGCTTCGTAGATGTTCCCATGCTTGTAAAGCATCATTTACGACTGTAGCACGACATCGATGTTGTCGGTCAGGCATGCCTTTCTGCATGGCCTCCCATACGTGCTCTATCGGGTTGAGATCAGGCGATTTACAGGATGTGGCACACTGTTATACGTGGATGGCGAGCATACCACGCCTTTACAACCCTGGATGTGTGAACTGGGCTGTTATCTTGGACGAGGTAAAATGGCTCCGGCTCTGGAAACAGTATAGCCCCCACTGAAGGTAGCAGGACCTCCTCCAGTATCTCAACGTACCTAGGTCCGGTCAAGTGGCCAGGCCCGACATCCACCAACTCACCGACACCAGCACCATGGATGGATCCAACCAAATAGTCCTGCACTGACGCGCGCGCCCACTCCTCCTGCTACCCACCACATGTTGTGTCTCGTATCTTATTATATAAAATGTATAAAATTACATAAGACAGTGTGTCTTAATCGCTTGTGAGGTCTCCATGGTAAAATTAGATATACCACAAGAACAACCTTTCGACATTGGCTCGCAGTGAACTGTACCCGCGCTGTTTCATTGTTTCAAAAATATATCGCATGTCTCATTACATTTCCTGCATGGACACGAAATGGCGGTGTAAGATAACCTTTATGGACTGCCACGAACCCAGATGTGCTATAGAATAATACAATATCAATAGTAAAACATATTCTTCCCAAATTACACCTATACAATATGAAGCTATTGTGTTTACCTCGCATCACATTGAGGTATGCTGCAACTACCACATGCGGGGGTTGCCGCATATAGCTGTGTGTGTCTCACAGCTATATTACACACACCAATTCAAAAGTAGGGGTTCGTACTGCCTTGTATGATGTAATTTTATTGTTAATAATATAATGCCGCTCTTGTGGCACGTAACTTACATGGGTCTAGCATAGGACTTTGGAAACCTGTGGCTTCCAGGCACGTATACCAACCCTACCGGCATGGTACAACAGGTAGGTCAGTGATCATTACAGACGTCTTCAGACCCCCTCTCCGCGATAGTTTTTTTGTTGTGTGTACGTACGGCAGGATGGACGAGAGGTGAAAAACAAATCCAGAATATTAGGAGAGTGATCATAGCGGTTAGAAATATGAATGGGGTGGGAGATAATGTGCTCTAAATCTCTGAGAAAGGAAAAGGTGGCAGGAGTTTAGTCACAGAAAGATATGGAATTTGTAGAATTAGAACAATAGGGAAACTGGGGAAAAAAAAGTGTGGTAATGTGTACTATGAACTGTGACGGAGTCATGGATATCAGAAAATGGTAAACGAGAACGGGATACGGCAGTTACGTATGAAGACACGACACGTAAGAATGAGAAAATAACACGTAAGATTTAGGATGCGGCATGTAAATATAAGGACGCGACACATAAGAATGAGGACAAGGCACGTAATGGACAGGACATCGTACGTCGTAAGTATGAGGACACGGTACTTGAGAGGGAGGCACAACGCGAAATAATGAGGGCAACACATTATAATGAGGAAACAGCAACTATTGATAACGAATTTAGGGACACATGATCAGAATACAGCACATAGAAATGAAGAAAACTTCACTGGAGAATAAGGGTACGTTACGTAAAGATAACATAATACTAAGAGCAAGGAGGCAAAAACCGTCGCAGCAATTATATGAGAAGTATTAAGACTGCAGGCGCTGCATAATGGCAGATGGAAATAAATTCTAGAAAAGTTTATCCAAGTCCTGAAAAGAAAACTGGCGACAACCCTAATTGGAGATCAGCCACAGAGTTTTACGAAGTATATGAAACATTTTGCTCTCTTTTTCTATAAATCAACAAGGAGAAACATGAGGTGAAGATAAACAAAAACTAGTTTTCTCTCATTTTTTTTCTAATTATAGTCAGGTGTGTTATGAAGTGTTTCTAGAAATGACTCTTAAATGAAGAAAGATTATATGAGGAGAAGACAAAAGAAGGAGGAGGATTCCACAGCTTAGCAGTTCGAAGAAAAAAGGAGGTATCATAACAGCCAACCCTCGACTGGCCGGTCTGCTCATAGATGCTGTGGGAGGCAGAAGACAAATGCATGCCACAAGTCCAAATTTTGGGTGCTGAGGACAAATGCAGACATTTCACAAGAACAATGGCATGAATGATGCCAATAGAATAGAGAGAGAGCAGTTTCATCGTTGCGTACGCAAAATGGAATTTCAAAGAGAGGTGATGCATGGAGAATTAACGGGACGAAAAGCCTTTGATTCCACTCTAGAAATTTGACCGGTGGAGGATAAGCCACCCAAGGTGTGTGAACAGTATTCCGTACTTTGGCGAATAAAACCCCTTCAGAAGTGAAACAATTGCTCACAAGAAAAATTATTCCATCTATACAACACTCACAGCTTTTGGGAAGCAGACTTTGTGATGTTGATTATGTGGGGTTTTATAAACAGAGTGGAGGAAGTGTTTATACCCAATATGATTTTATAAGTACAGGGTTGAATTGCGATGTTTTGAAACTGGACAGGGACAAACAGATGATTCTTAGAAAAAGATAAGGAGAATTGTTCTAGTGTCATTAACTGGCTCTTCGAAGAACAAATTTGCAATTATTCAGAGCAGAACTGAAAGCAGATTAAGGCCTCTGAGAAAGGGAGGGGTTTCATGGTCCGGTACCTACCGTTCTTGATGAGACAAACGTCAGAGCAAGATCGATCAAAATATGATTGAGGAGAAAAAGACTTAGAAGATGGGATATAGGCCATCATCTCAGCCAAGATAACTTTTGCAATGCCTCAGCACAACACGAGGCATCCCGACCAGAGAAGCAGTATCCACCCCAGGGAGAGTCAATAAAGAAACTGCGCAGGATAACCACTGAGCTCTCACAAAGTGCCAGAGTTGGAGTTTCTGGAGAGAGCGGGAGGAGGGGGATAGAGACTGGGTTTACCCAATTAGAAGAAACAGTAATGAAATTGTGGTCACAGGATCCTAAGGGAGGAGAAATAGCGTATGAGTAACGGGCGAGTTCAGAGGTGAAAAAGTCGCGTTTGAACAAGAGTCATGGCGGTCAGAAACTCGGGCAGGGTGTTCAATTAACCGTTCTGAATCGTTAGGATAAAAAAAAAAAATCTAGGCTCCACCAAGATCGTCCCGGTTAAAGCCTAACCAAAGGCAGAGGTCAAGAAACTATCAAAGAACCTGCAAGTAACCCGTAGATGATTTTTGTAAGGAATTATCCTTTTAAAAGTAGTGTAGATACAGCAATGATGAGCCTCATTCATCCAGCATTAATGTTGAACGCAAGCATAGCATTAGTACCATGCGAAGCTGCGTAACAAAGAGGGACACAGAGGGTAATATTGTCTTGATGTGACTTACTTTGTAACGCTGACCAACCAGAGCGATATTGTCTTGAATTAAGAGATAATGTATGAAAGTTAGAGAAAAGCTCCAGTAGCAGTTCTGACGAAGAGCTGGTTCGTTTGATGTTTAAATAACCATGAATGAACTCTGAATGTAGAAGGTCGATCGAAAATGTGTTCTTTCAATTTGTATATAATCATTATAGATGGTTCAGTAGACTGAACATAGGTTCCGCTGTCACTCCTTAAGCCTTAATATACAAGGTCGTTTGCTGACTATATAAACAACCTTTATCATCTATGAAATCTACTATTGATGGTTGAAATATTCATTTCCATCCCTACGTCGATTCTGTTTTCGCTGAAGCAGTGGGATCTGAGCACCGATGTACACTGTATATTGTCTCTACATACACAGGTAAAAAAAGGAGGCTATAAATGCTGTAAATGCGGAGACTATAAATTTACGAGATTGGGGCCCCCTAAGCGTAGAACGGGCCCACCGTTCACAGATAAGTAATGTGAAATCGATAATGGCACACACACACATACGCACACACACACACACACACACACACACACACACACACACACATATGGCAGTCTCGCCAGCCAGCATTTAAAAGGTATAAGAGAGCAAGCAATGAGTATACCAGAATAAGAAAGGAAGAAAAAAGAATCTCTGAAAATGATATTGTGGACAAGCCGGGAGTAAATCCAAAACTTTTCCATAGATTCATCAGTAGTCAGTTATTAATAAAGAACAGCTAATCAGATTCAGGGAACCAAAAAATAATTTGTTGAGAATGATTCATGAATCTGTGAGGAAGTGAAGAAAAAAAATTCAAAAGTGTCTTCACAGTGGGAGACATTATAATGAGATGGGAGGAGGTTTTAGAAGATATATAGATACAGAAAAGTCATTAACAGAATACTAACGTATTTTGACGCATATAAGGCTCATGGTCCACGTCAAATTTCATCATATGTGCTAAAGATGTGCACAGGTAGGCTAGATGAACCTCTTGGAATACTGTTCAAGATGTCGCTGGAGAGAGTGGGAATGCCAGGGTTATGGGAAAGGACCAACGTCGAACCTGTCAATAAGAAAAGAGACCGGGAGGAGGCACTGAACTACAGACCGGTCTAACTGATGAGTGCAGTCTGTAAGGCTTTGAAAAAGAGGGCTAGAAAGTAAATAAATGATTTTCTACGGAGGAAAAATGACCAAAGTGAGAGACAAAGTGATTGTAGGGGACGTAGTCCATGAGTAACAAACCTCTTAGATTTCTTTGCGAGACTGAGCTCTGATTTGGACAAAATGGAAGACTAGGAAGATTGTTTGTATCTGGGTTGCCTGAAAGCATTTCACATCGCACAGTATGGGAGGCTGAATAAGAAGTTGAATCACCAAGCAGAAATAAAGAGAAAGCTCCTACGTTGGATAGGTTATCTCAGAGGAAGGGAACAAAAGGCACTTGTCACTGGAGCTACAGGATGCTGTTTTCAGACTCTTTCTCTTTTTGATCTATGTAAATGCTTCGCCTGAAGGCGTGGTCTCCTGCTTGATTAAGTCTGCATATGAAGATGTTGCATATGATGCAAAAGTCATGAGGAAAATGAAAAGCAATCAGGATTGAATCGACTCATAAGGGGACCCAAATGGCCTCCAAAGCTGGCGTTGAATATCATTTATGAAATTCAACTCGAACAAATGTAAAGACATGAAGATAGAATAAAGTATGATTATTACGTAGCAGAGGATAAGCTTCAGGATTTCGTGTATGAGAAGGATTCGGGGATCGACATCTTCCCTACTCTGTCACCAGAGTTCCTCATTTGAAAAATAGTTAAGGGCACACTGTCGTCTGGTAGATATTAGAATAGCTTTAAAGTATATAGATAAGAAAATATTTAGCAAGTTATTCAAATTCTTCATAAGAACAAAACTAGAATATGTTTCTCACGATTGGTCAACACAACTAAATAAGTACAGAGCTAACAGAGAAGGTTCAGAGGAGTGCGACTAACATGGTACCAGAATTGAGAGAGTTGAGGAAGGGAGATAAGCTGAATGATTTGAATTTGCTGCTCATGTAAAAAAGAAGAGCGAGAGGTGACATTATCAAAACTTGTAACTTTTTTTAAAGCAGATCAATGATGTGGACAATGAACAGTTCTTCGGGAGACAGAGCAACCAGGGAACGTAATGTGAAATTAAGTAACTTGTTGAAAACAATATAGATAAATACTTTTATGGTATAAGAGTGGTGGATAAGTGGCGTAAGATGACTGAGAATGTGGAGAGCACAAAAATTAATGAATCTGTATGATAGAAGAGACTGTTCATGTGAACGGACCACACAAGTGTAAAACTCCCTCCACGTGCAGCACAAGCAAGTGATTTGAAATAGGAGAGTTAAACTCGTACACGCTCTTACACACACACACACACACACACACACACACACACACACACACACACACACACACGGGACCCCTTGGTGCAGTAGTTAACGATGATAAGCATGAGTCAACACGGACCCCCTCCGGGGTTAGGCCCTAAATGGGTTCGACGCACAGCCAATCCCAGCTGTTTATCCACCCCTCGCGGCTGGTCGATACGTGGGTGCCTGGCTTAGGCTGGCGCGTGTGTGTGTGTGTGTGTGTGTGTGTGTGTTTTTGTATGTGCACAAAGATAGGAGTAAAGATACGGTACATATAAACAAGGTTAAGGGATGGACAATACGAGTGTAGAATCCTCTCCCTATAACATACAATCAGATGTCACAAAAGAATCAATACAGAAACAAGTATCCAGAAACTCGCATATTGTTTCTGTATGTTGGCGGTTCTCTTAAACTTGACATCGTGCAGGGTGGAGTTTGATTCAATATTCTGGGTGTTGTTCAGACACACGATGTGATCTGTGTCACCCTGGCGACATTGTGGCCCTGATTGGAGGAAAGACATAGCATCGTTACTCCCTAGTGCCTCCTCAGGCGCCCTCGATAGCTGTCTCCAAATCAGGCCTTTGCTCTTCTCTAGTAAAAGTAAAACCTGCAGGAAACGTCAGACGGCAGTAACAACCTCACCCTCGTATGTTGTCTGTTGTACTCACTCGTTCCACCCCAGTACACGCCCGAGGAGCAGATCTGAAATATCTTGAAAAATCAGAAAGTGTCGAGATAATCAGTATTGGGTCATCATGATATGTGTGCCCCTCTAACTCACAGGTGTGGTACTATTTCTTTAATATAACCAGTGCTGAATTTGATGGACCTCTGATATCACCTTAGAAGAACTCCAAAGATAAAACATGTTATTCTATACTTTTCATGAAAGCTGCTCACGGTTTGATTATCGTTACTAGGGGATAATATCATTAAGGAGTTTCCATTTTGAAAACACTGTTGCTTCTTTTTTTGACACAATGTAAAACTTCGGAAAAGCTTAGTGTGGGATTTAAAGCTTATATCCTTCACTTGAAGTGATGCTCAAGGAAAGTACTTTTCTGATATTACGCGCAATACAATCAAAAGGTTGGGCTTTTATCTATCACTTCTGAACAGTTGTAGAAATAACAAGTAACTCTTAATTTGTATCATCATTACACATAAGGATCACAAAGGTTGCTTGAAGTCTGTAATTATTACTTCAGGTGATGTTAGAATAGGAAGCCATTAAATGTCATCGGGATTGAACAACACAGGAATAACTAAGGATATTTCTATTGTACATCTAGAATTGTTTCACACGGAACTTTGACATACCAATCCTTTACACATGTTGCTGGAGCTACCTGCTCATCATTTCTAGTTTTGTTTACTATACTCTTTTCCTTCTCATCAAACAACTATCTAAAACGTGTAAACAATGTGGTTGTGTGATGTGTGTGTGTGTGTGTGTGTGTGTGTGTGTGTGTGTGTGTGTGTGTGTGTGTGTGTGTGTGTGTGTGTGTGTGTTTGTGTGTGTATGTGTGTGTGTGTGTGTGTGTGTGTGTGTGTGTGTGTGTGTGTGTGTGTGTGTGTGTGTGTGTGTGTGTGTGTGTGTGTATATAATCACCTATTTCTACTCTACAGTGGGAGAGTTTTACACTCATGAGGTCCCATCTCTTAATTTTTCCATGGTTATACAATTCTTAGAATTCTGTTTGCTTTTCACATTCATGCTCCTAATTCAGTTTATTCCATTCATTCAATGATCTTTATACCATAACAGTACTTACTTGCATATTTCCCGAACAAGTTTCTCTCTTACCTTCATGCTATGGTCTCTAGTGATTCTATCCTTGTATCTTTCGAACATCTTTTCATTGTTATCATCAAGAAAATTTAGAAACTTCTTTCTTCCGCGGTGGAACGATCTACAACCACACCTAAGCTTTCATTGTACCACAGCTCTCTTCATTTTGGTACCATCGCTGTTGCCTTCTCGTAGATCTTTTTCATTAGTTCTTTGTGCCTATTCCAATTTTGGCTTCATGTCGGATGTGAACAGCTTGCTGAATATATCCGCGCTTAAAGCTCGTATTCTGTTCTACTAATCGTTAGCAGCCAGTTTACCTTTACTGTCATACTATTGTGGGACTCATGAACAGATTTCTGCTACTTATTTTCTACTGGATGATAATCATATTGAGGTCTTCTTTCACTGTGCCCCATCCTCATTACTCCACATTTACTCGGGTTGAGTTTCTTCAGCCATGTATCAGGCCAACTCTGGGGTCAGTGCAATCCTCTTCACGTTTCACTTCGCTCGTGACCTTGGCATCATTCGCAAACGCATTTTCGGGTCGAAGGTCAGACGTTCAGGCAAGTGTGTTTGTGTTTTCATCTGTGCGGATGCCTATGACTGTATGTGTACACTTATGCTTGGGAACTTGTGTGTGTATATTTAGGTATGTGCGTACATGTGTGTGTGTGTGTGTGTGTGTGTGTGTGTGTGTGTGTGTGTCTGCCAGTCTGTCTGTCTGTCTGTCTGTCTGTCTGTCTGCGTTTACACTTGTTTATGGGTATTGCTTGTACATTCATCCAT
The DNA here is from genome assembly GCF_036320965.1 of Panulirus ornatus. Taxonomy (NCBI): domain Eukaryota; kingdom Metazoa; phylum Arthropoda; class Malacostraca; order Decapoda; family Palinuridae; genus Panulirus; species Panulirus ornatus. The sequence goes on along the minus strand of NC_092237.1, from coordinate 22,230,915 downwards.
TCATATGTTTTGCTTGGTGTTCATCCGTTTGTGTCTGTATGCTGTCTCTCACTAATGCCACATAAGCCCAAGTTTGTATGGACACATGAGTGAAGCCCGGTACTGATGTTTGAGGATTTAAATCATTTCGTTAGTCTGGAAGTGTGACGTAAATTCAGCATATGTTTAACACAAAGTCATTCCTTGTCATCAAAGGAACACACTCATCCCCCAGCCTGTGCAGGTCGATACACCAGACGAGGCAATACACTGAGACAAAGCCATTCCGTCATTTGCTACATCTCTTCATCTCCTTACGTGTTGTCGACATTTTTGCAAGTCTTTCATTATCAGTGTGATGATAAAGATAGCTGTCTATAATTCTCTCTCTCTCTCTCTCTCTCTCTCTCTCTCTCTCTCTCTCTCTCTCTCTCTCTCTCTCTCTCTCTCTCTCTCTCTCTCTCTCTCTCTCTCTCTCTCTCTCTCTCTCTCTCTCTCTCTCTCTCTCTCTCTCTCTCTCTCTCTCTCTCTCTCTCTCTCTCTCTCTCTCTCTCTCTCTCCATATATCTGTTCCCCATCCCTGTCTTCCTTATATATACATATTCTATAACATCTCTATTGCTCAGTCTGGACACACCAACATTGTATCTGTTCAGCTTTCTCATCCTACGCCAGCTGGAAACATTTGAATCTGTGTAACTAAAGGGAAAGAACAAGTATATAATTTTTCATCTCCACTGAAATATCTTTCTATCATATCTTATTATACTTATGATATTTGTTTCTTTTATTTTCATCATATTAATTCCAAATGAACAAAGTGAGCAGAAACATTATCTTTCCGATAGATTTTATAAGCCAAAGAATTTGTTTCTGTCTGCCAGTCATCTAGTGTTGTTCTTTTATGTACTGGCGGAATTCATCAAACTTGGTTGACACCATCAGGAATCTCCAGCAGGTATTAGAAAATGGATGGTACTCCTGATATATCCATGACAGAGAAAAGTCTTCATGATTCATCGTATGTTTGGAAGTATATTTTCACACCGCTGACCGACGTGGAGAAGGCACCACCAGCTGCCAGTCATCTGGTGTACTGTACACCGTTGTACGAGGATTAGATATACAGACAACGAGTTCTTAGTGTTTATCAACGTGTGAGAGACGAGTCAACGAAGATGCTAAGGTTTAACGAAATGACTTGGTTTTAGCTTTCCATAAAATACGCCTCTGTTGTTCCATAAATGAAGGCAAGAGTGATGTGACAGACATGAGAGAGAAAAGATATCCATAGCAGACAGATTAGAGTCCATTATACTACTGACAGTTCCCGTGTCAGTAAAGATGAACATCCCTACGAAAAAAGCATTTCCCCTCAGCCACTAACGGGTGCTTAGTTACTGTTTGGCAAGTACAAAGTCCGCTGATGTGTATGGTCAGATGCTCATTGGATGCAGATTTTCTACTGCGCAACACCGTAGAGTGGAAGAGATCCTGCTTTCCAGATAAGAACCTGATTTATGAGCGTAGAGAAGCGAGAAGAAAAGGTCTCTCCAAATTTTCGTGGTCGAGACTCCCAGACTGTACATGAGAAGCTCGTCAACTTTCGTGGTTCGCGAATTTTGAGGTTACCATACAAATGTATACTGTTGGTTTTAATGGTTATTACCAGCAAAAGACCATCGAACCAGGAGCTGAACCATAACTACAATAAGATATTAAAATTAATAATATAAAAGTAAAGGATACATGGGCTACGTTGAGTTATGCATACCATTATCCCTAACACACTACAGACAATTTAGAATAGTACATGGGATACATATTGTATCATATAGTCATTGAATATCTGCTCTGATAGCCACGGACGCTAGCTGCAGGACGCGATTGTGATCTCAAATAAAGATGGGACTCTAGTATCTCATTTGGGTTTAGTACATTTTCCTAAAGCAATACACGTACATACACCTGCAAGGTTCCTTATGGCTTTAACTTTGTTTATCGCCAGCCGCAACCATATAACTGAAGTATTTTGCCGCACATCATCAGACACGTTATCTTCGTTTATTAGATTTTTGAGACATTAGGTACGCAGTCCACTCAATCAAGGACACTGCTAAGTCTATTTTCTATTTCTTCGTCACTATCAATAATTGTTGATTTACCTCCTGTACTGAGAGGTGAAATTACCTGCAGAAGTTGCACAGGTCCTCTTTCTACCCGCTTCCCTCGATCCCTGGGATATGAGAAGAGGGGGGAGGGGGGGTCAGTGATACTCTCTTTACGTATTCCATCAGTTTGTAACGTACCGTAAGATATAGATAATAATCCTATATAGATAAAAGATAAGTGATTAATGAGTGTCAAATGCATCGTGTGTCACCCCCCTACCCCACCCCACCCCCTGCATTACTGAAACAAAAAGTCACAAAATATTGTGTTCCTTTAGCTATGTGAATTGATTATGGTCAACTGTTACTTACGTTGTATAACAATCGGTAATCAATTATTTTTCTAATCCACATATGATCATGTCTATGGCATATGCTGCATTGGAAAATGATGTATTGCAAGTGTTACAGTTCTATGTAAAGCAATTTTCCAAATATAGAATATACCGTGTGGGAGTATTTATGACACACGATATCTATCTGAACTAGTGATGTTCCCCTGTTCGTACTCTCCTCCCACTCCTCATATCCCCGCGGTTCCTGGTAGGGAGAACGTTAGAAAGACGAATTGCGACAGTGTCACGCTTATGAGTCTGCTACCAGGATTGAAGCGGAATTTCGGCAGGCGACGGTACATTTCATTCTCGTTTTTTCTGTACCTTTCAGACACTGATGGCCATTTATATCTGAGATCATATTTCATCAGGGTCAGGGATATAATGTCTACCTAGTGGCCCAGGAAAGTTCTAAACACGTCCTGATACCGCTGTTTACCTAGGACTAGAAATGACTCTAGGTGTTTGAAATTCAGAGGGCACTTGTGTCAAAGTTGCCAACATTGACCAAAGTATGACATGGTTTACGAGTTCATGTGCATACATTCTGCTAACGATATACCTATTATTATCTTGATAACTGGCCAGATGTTCACCATATTCCCCTCGACATTCAATGATGATTTTCGTTATTAGTACATAATCATCACGTAATCAATTGGCCGCGTTTAGTCTTTGTATTCTTAGGAAAGAGTCTATGTGTCCATGTCTCATACGTAATTGAAATATATAAATAAAGAATATCGATGGAAAATCATTAAAAGTATGTGTCCATAACAAGTATCCAAGGAAAGACACCATCCTCACTTAGTTAGATTCCGTCGAAGGCCAGTGTCACAGTGTTAAGACACTGTGAGCAGGTGAACTGTAAGGTATCCTGTTCCTTCACATCTAGTAAACGTGTCTTCGATTATAACATCGTCTAACGAATTTCTGTAAAGCAACATCTCCATCTTAAACATTAAGATTTTGGACGTGCTGTCGTGATGTTCCTTGTCGATTGTCTCCATCTTCCTTTAAGGACAACGTATTTCGCTGTCGCATTGTACCTTTTATCTATCAGGCTAAAGGCTGTTTAATAGGCAAATATTTCAGAGTGCCGTCAGGCGAATTAGCACGAAATTCAGAGGTAACTGTTAGGAAAGAAGTATGATAAAATTTCCGTAAATGCTCGGTAAACTCTACTGATCTCTACGGTAACAAATATTGGATGCATTTTGGACCGTGCACCTCACCAGCATATTGTACACCAGTCAGCCAGGAAGTTTCGAGCACTTCCACAGATCGTAAGCGAGTGTTGCTCACGAACTTTGGTACGGCACGTCATCAGAGGCTCCGCATTGTCCAGGGTAGTAACGCTGCTACTTCTGTAGTCATGGAGCAGCGCCTGATGCCAGCCGGAGGAAAAGTTCATGTGGAAATGAAAAGCAAAGCGACCATTGCTGAGTCCAATAGTCATTCGTTTAGTTGTTTATCTTCACAGAAAACTTTGTGCCTCTTGGTGATAACGTTAACATTTCACCTCGTTTCCTTTTGTGTATATTTGTTCATTTTATCTATTATGCCTTTAGCAGGGGAGGTGTGGGCTGAGAGCACAGATGGTGTACTAAGACTGAAATCAGTTGGATGTTCGGCTCTTCAGCACATGATCCGAGCACACAAGAGTAACTGGACATTAAAGATTAGAAAGGGCTCGATGAAGACAAATTTGGTAGTGACTGTATGTATGCAGCTGAGCAAGGAAATATCTTACCAGAACACATTGTTCCGATGTACGTAAGAAATAGCATTACTTCATCTGGTAAATCCTTAAGAAGTCTGATGAAAATGATTACAACACATATGGATCTGGAGTTACTCATAATCAACACATATGAAATGTGTGAACTGATTATTGTAATGATTCAAAATAGTCTACTTTTCAAGGAGGCAAAGTGCAAGTGTCTAGGAGAGATTAATTAAAATTGAATGACTAAGATCTGTTTTAACCCAGCCATCATGCACACTACTCTCCGAAAAAGTGAAATTTATTTCGTAAAGCTGGAATGCGCCGTATGAATTTGTAAAACATTGTTATATTTACCCTTTGTATGATATGCTCTACACGTGGACAGAATTCCTCAACGAAGTAAGACTTCAAACTAAAAAAAATAAAAGAGAATAAAGATATAGAGAAGAAACGAGTCACATGCATCCCAATCATGTCTGTGCATCAGAACATATAATGTTCACATGTAAATCAGCCTAAAATTGTTTACTATTGGTGCGTCCAAGAGTTGATTGAACCCGGGCTATGAGAACAGTAAGCAGATACTTGACCATCGACGGGCGGCGTTCCCGTCACCACTGTAGATAGCAGTCCATAGAGATAGGCTTTAGTCCATCGATGGTCAAGTAGTTTCGCTGGCCGCTTTACCGTTTACAACAGCCCGGGCCCAACTCTCGGGCTCGCAGTGTCGAATTTGTTTAAACTGAATTACATGTGAACATTTCTTGCTCAGATATGCAGACATTACCGAGGTGCCTGAGAGCTGATTTGCAGCAGCATCGGGACCAGGTTGTTGAGTGGCCTGGTTCATCCCACAGGACCACGGTGAGTAGGCTGGGGAAAACAGAGGGGAGAGCTTCTGAGATTTATTCTTCTAACGTCTCAGCTTTGAGCAAAAGCCTTCTTCTGCGAAACTGAGTAAAATGTATACCTATATCACACATACGCACACACACACACACACACACATGCACGAAAATTCCGATGCAGAAGAGAAAATTCGTACCCAATACAATTTCCCGTTAATAACATTCCTGGACTGTCCACAACGATTTAGACTGTCATCCTATTCCTACCACTGCGGCCGCCTGAGGTTGAAGCAGTACACAGTTGCAGGTTCCCTTGGGTGGCTGTGCCGCTGCCTCACTTATCACCATCAGTTCCTGGAGAACTGTACGATAACTAGACAGAAATGACGGCAGCATCAAAATGTGTGAACCTAGATCACAATGTGTTATGATTGGCAGATCTGTTGGGATACTAACCCATTCATTAATCAATCAGGTTAATGCAGATTGAGTGATAATCAGATATAGATAAAGCAAATTCACTATATAAAAGGATATCATTTCTTGAAAAGCGATAGAATTATTCTTATGTGAAAATTGAATTTGCATCTGAGAAATTTATTTTTCTCCTCAGGTTCTGTTTCCGTCAGCAGCAGAAACGGGCCATTTCTTGAAATCTGTCTTAACCATGTAACAGTTACAATACTGTACCCATCATATAACAGTAGCAGTCACAGTTCAGCAATGTCCATGCTCAAGCCACAAATTAGCAATAGCAATGCAGCCACCACAGAACAGCAATAACAATGCAGCAGCCAAAGTATCCTAATGGGAATGCAGCAGCCACAGCCCAGTAATAACACTGCAACGTCCATAGTACAGCCATGAGAATGTCGCAGCAACAGAGCAACAAGCATACACACAACCAAGATTTATTTGGTACTGTATAACAGTTGCTTTGGAACATCTACACTCAGGAAGTTAAGTTACAGCAACGACAGAACTGTAGTCATAACACAACACCTACACTATTGTAGAACAATCCATTTACTGTACAGTAAGATATAGTACCCACAGCGGAACAACTATACTGGAGCATCCATTGTAAAATCAGGTGCAGAGTAACAAACAGTGTAGCAGGCATTTTCAACCAAACTATACGTTACAGTAGCCAGGGTACGCTAACACAGTAAAACCTGACCTACACCCAAGTTGTATTGACTTGACTAAAGTAGTTACAGCAACAGTTGAGCAGCCAGAGGACAAACAACATAATATGTATGTATATGTATATATATATATATATATATATATATATATATATATATATATATATATATATATATATATATATATATATATATATATATATATATATATATATATATATATATATATATATATATATATATATCCCTGGGGATAGGGGAGAAAGAATACTTCCTACGTATTCCCTGCGTGTCGTACAAGGCGATTAAAAGGGAGAGGGGGGCTGTATATCCTCCCCTCTTGTTGTTTTTTTTTTTTTTCAATTTTCCAAAAGAGGGAAGAGAGAAGGGGGCCAGGTGAGGATATTCCCCCAAAGGTCCAGACCTCTATTCTTAACGCTACCTCGCTAATGCGGGAAATGGCGAATAGTATGAAAGATAAGGAAGATATATATATATATTTTTTTTTTATTATACTTTGTCGCTGTCTCCCGCGTTTGCGAGGTAGCGCAAAGAAACAGACGAAAGAAATGGCCCAACCCCCCCCCCCCCCCTTATACATGTATATACATACGTCCACACACGCAAATATACATACCTACGCAGCTTTCCATGGTTTACCCCAGACGCTTCACATGCCTTGATTCAATCCACTGACAGCACGTCAACCCCGGTATACCACATCGCTCCAATTCACTCTATTCCTTGCCCTCCTTTCACCCTCCTGCATGTTCAGGCCCCGATCACACAAAATCTTTTTCACTACATCTTTCCACCACCAATTTGGTCTCCCTCTTCTCCTCGTTCCCTCCACCTCCGACACATATATCCTCTTGGTCAATCTTTCCTAACTCATTCTCTCCATGTGCCCAAACCACTTCAAAACACCCTCTTCTGCTCTCTCAACCACGCTCTTTTTATTTCCACACGTCTCTCTTACGTTACTACTCGATCAAACCACCTCACAACACACATTGTCCTCAAACATCTCATTTCCAGCACATCCATCCTCCTGCGCACAACTCTATCCATAGCCCACGCCTCGCAACCATACAACATTGTTGGAACCAATATTCCCTCAAACATACCCATTTTTGCTTTCCGAGATAATGTTCTCGACTTCCACACATTCTTCAAGGCCCCCAGAATTTTCGCCCCCTCCCCCACCCTATGATCCACTTCCGCTTCCATGGTTCCATCCGCTGCCAGATCCACTCCCAGATATCTAAAACACTTCACTTCCTCCAGTTTTTCTCCATTCAAACTCACCTCCCAATTGACTTGACCCTCAACCCTACTGTACCTAATAACCTTGCTCTTATTCACATTTACTCTTAACTTTCTTCTTCCACACACTTTACCAAACTCAGTCACCAGCTTCTGCAGTTTCTCACATGAATCAGCCACCAGCGCTGTATCATCAGCGAACAACAACTGACTCACTTCCCAAGCTCTCTCATCCCCAACAGACTTCATACTTGCCCCTCTTTCCAAAACTCTTGCATTTACCTCCCTAACAACCCCATCCATAAACAAATTAAACAACCATGGAGACATCACACACCCCTGCCGCAAACCTACATTCACTGAGAACCAATCACTTTCCTCTCTTCCTACACGTACACATGCCTTACATCCTCGATAAAAACTTTTCACTGCTTCTGACAACTTTCCTCCCACACCATATATTCTTAATACCTTCCACAGAGCATCTCTATCAACTCTATCATATGCCTTCTCCAGATCCATAAATGCTACATACAAATCCATTTGCTTTTCTAAGTATTTCTCACATACATTCTTCAAAGCAAACACCTGATCCACACATCCTCTACCACTTCTGAAACCACACTGCTCTTCCCCGATCTGATGCTCTGTACATGCCTTCACCCTCTCAATCAATACCCTCCCATATAATTTACCAGGAATACTCAACAAACTTATACCTCTGTAATTTGAGCACTCACTCTTATCCCCTTTGCCTTTGTACAATGGCACTATGCACGCATTCCTCCAATCCTCAGGCACCTCACCATGAGTCATACATACATTAAATAACCTTACCAACCAGTCCACAATACAGTCACCACCTTTTTTAATAAATTCCACTGCAATACCATCCAAACCTGCTGCCTTGCCGGCTTTCATCTTCCGCAAAGCTTTCACTACCTCTTCTCTGTTTACCAAATCATTTTCCCTAACCCTCTCACTTTGCACACCACCTCGACCAAAACACCCTATATCTGCCACTCTATCATCAAACACATTCAACAAACCTTCAAATACTCACTCCATCTCCATCTCACATCACCACTACTTGTTATCACCTCCCCATTTGCGCCCTTCACTGAAGTTCCCATTTGCTCCCATGTCTTACCACTTTATTTACCTCCTTCCAGAACATCGTTTTTATTCTCCCTAAAATTTAATAATACTCTCTCACCCCAACTCTCATTTGCCTCTTTTTCACCTCTTGCAACTTTCCTCTTGACCTCACTTCTCTATCTTTTGTACATCTCCCACTCATTGCATTTATCCCTGCAGAATGGGTGGTGAGAATAACGTGAGCTTGGGAAGGTGACTTGTGTGAAGAAGTACCAGGAGAGGACTGAGTACAGAATTGAAAAAGTTGAGAACAATGGAAGTAAGGGGAGGGTGGGAGGAATGGGGTGTATTTAGGTAATTAGTGATCATTGCTCAAAATATTCTGTGGCAATGAGAGAGTGGAGGTGGGTTGATTAAAAGGTAGTGATGGTGGGATGAGAAGTAGTTGGGGAGATTATTAGTGAAGAGAAGAGAGAGGCATATATAAATATCTTTTTTCAAACTATTCGCTAGTTCCCGCATTAGCGAGGTAGCGTTAAGAACAGAGGAACTGGGCCTTGAGGTAATACCCTCTACCCTGCCCAATTCGTCTTTCTTCTTTTGGAAAATTAAAAAAAAGAAAAAAAAAAAACGAGAGGAGGATTTTCCAGTCCCCCCGGCTCCCTCCCACCCTTAGTCGCTTCTACGACAACAGCAGGGAATAACGTGGCAGTATTCTTTCTCCCCATCCCATGGATAATATATATTAATAAAAATAATATTAAATATAATATATAAAATATAATATTATATATAATTATATATATATATATATATATATTATATATAAATATATATATATATATAAATAATATATATATATATTAATATTATATATATATATAGTATATCTGCATTAAATCCATTTGTTTTTCCTGAGTAATTTCTCACTATGCATTCTTTAATGGGCGGCGCTGATCCACATATCCTCTACCACTTTCTGAAGCCACACTGCTCTTCCCCAATCTGACGCTCTGTGCACGCCTTCACCCACTCAATCGATGCCCTCCCATGTAATTTAACCAGGAATACTCAACAAACTTATACCTCTGTAATTATGTACTGTGTACAAAAGTATATGCCTGTTTGTGTATATAATTACAAATCGATGAAATATATAGGCATGTAGATTACATTTGGAAAAATGTGGGTTGGGCCATTCTTTTGTCTGTTTCTTTGTGCTACCAATCGCTAACGCGAGAACAGCGACAAAGTATAATAAAAAAAAAATAGTATATATATATATATATAGATAAAGTATATATAAAAAAAATAAATAGAATAATATATATATATATATATATATGTATAATATATATAATATATATATATATATATATATATGTAAATTATATAAATATAATATATATATATATATACATATATAATATATATATATAATTCCAATGAGTCCCACGGGGAAAATGAAACACGACAGTTTCGCTAAGTGGCACCCCTGCGCAACAATCACATCATCAGCGGAAACAAAGATAGAGATAAAAGTCAGATGATATAATACATCGAGAGACAAGCCTAGCGGACGGCCCATTTGCTAAACATGTGATTGGTCCAATAACATATAACGACGAGCGTTTCATATACCTATCATATTTTACAAATATTATCAACAATAAAGTTATGCTAATTTTGTATAGAACCATCAACTAATAACTTTTACATTATAATTCTTTGTGTATTTGATACTAGAAGAAATCAATGATATTCTCTTGTAAAATAGTTAGAGTTAATAATTGAGAAGGCATTACTCAGTCAATGCAATGATCATATTTTTTAAACATGAATAAACAAGGCATATGATTCTTGTCTCTACTTATTACTAAATTTATGATGCTTACGTCTAACAAAAAGATCCTTATACCATTCTGACGCAACAAAAATTTATCACAAATTTCCACAAGGCAGTATGGATGCACCAAGAGAATTTTTCTTGAAGAATTCCTAATTAAGATATTCTTTATAGTATTAATGTTGCTTTTTTTATTTTTTTTTTTGCTTTGGTCGCTGTCTCCCGCGTTTGCGATGTACGCAGGAAGCAGACGCAAGAAATGGCCCAACCACCCCCATACACATGTATAAAATACGTTCCCACACACCAAAATATAAATAACCTACAACAGCATTTCCATGGATTACCCTGACGCGTCACATGCCTGATTCAATCCACCGACAGCACGTCACCCCGGTATAACCACATCGCTCCAATTCACTCTATTTCCTGCCCCTCCATTCACCGCTCCTTCATGTTCAATAGCCCAGATCACACAAAATCTTTTTCACTCCAACTTTCCACCCAATTTGTGTCTCCCTCTTCACCTCGTTCCATCCACCTCCGACACATTATAGCCTTCTTGGTCAATCTTTCCCTAACTCATTCTCTCCATGTGCCCAAAACCATTTCAAAAAAACACCCTCTTCTGCTCTTCTCAAACCACGCTCTTTTATTATCACACATCTCTCTTAACCCTTACGTTTTTACTTACTGACTCGATCAAACCACCTCACAACACACATTGTCCTCAAACATCTCATTTCCAGCACATCCATCCTCCTGCGCACAACTCTATCCATAGCCCACGCCTCGCAACCATACAACATTGTTGGAACCAATATTCCCTCAAACATACCCATTTTTGCTTTCCGAGATAATGTTCTCGACTTCCACACATTCTTCAAGGCCCCCAGAATTTTCGCCCCCCCCCCACCCTATGATCCACTTCCGCTTCCATGGTTCCATCCGCTGCCAGATCCACTCCCAGATATCTAAAACACTTCACTTCCTCCAGTTTTTCTCCATTCAAACTCACCTCCCAATTGACTTGACCCTCAACCCTACTGTACCTAATAACCTTGCTCTTATTCACATTTACTCTTAACTTTCTTCTTCCACACACTTTACCAAACTCAGTCACCAGCTTCTGCAGTTTCTCACATGAATCAGCCACCAGCGCTGTATCATCAGCGAACAACAACTGACTCACTTCCCAAGCTCTCTCATCCCCAACAGACTTCATACTTGCCCCTCTTTCCAAAACTCTTGCATTTACCTCCCTAACAACCCCATCCATAAACAAATTAAACAACCATGGAGACATCACACACCCCTGCCGCAAACCTACATTCACTGAGAACCAATCACTTTCCTCTCTTCCTACACGTACACATGCCTTACATCCTCGATAAAAACTTTTCACTGCTTCTGACAACTTTCCTCCCACACCATATATTCTTAATACCTTCCACAGAGCATCTCTATCAACTCTATCATATGCCTTCTCCAGATCCATAAATGCTACATACAAATCCATTTGCTTTTCTAAGTATTTCTCACATACATTCTTCAAAGCAAACACCTGATCCACACATCCTCTACCACTTCTGAAACCACACTGCTCTTCCCCGATCTGATGCTCTGTACATGCCTTCACCCTCTCAATCAATACCCTCCCATATAATTTACCAGGAATACTCAACAAACTTATACCTCTGTAATTTGAGCACTCACTCTTATCCCCTTTGCCTTTGTACAATGGCACTATGCACGCATTCCTCCAATCCTCAGGCACCTCACCATGAGTCATACATACATTAAATAACCTTACCAACCAGTCCACAATACAGTCACCACCTTTTTTAATAAATTCCACTGCAATACCATCCAAACCTGCTGCCTTGCCGGCTTTCATCTTCCGCAAAGCTTTCACTACCTCTTCTCTGTTTACCAAATCATTTTCCCTAACCCTCTCACTTTGCACACCACCTCGACCAAAACACCCTATATCTGCCACTCTATCATCAAACACATTCAACAAACCTTCAAATACTCACTCCATCTCCTTCTCACATCACCACTACTTGTTATCACCTCCCCATTTGCGCCCTTCACTGAAGTTCCCATTTGCTCCCTTGTCTTACGCACTTTATTTACCTCCTTCCAGAACATCTTTTTATTCTCCCTAAAATTTAATGTTACTCTCTTACCCCAACTGTCATTTGCCCTTTTTTTCACCTCTTGCACCTTTCTCTTGACCTCCTGTCTCTTTCTTTTATACATCTCCCACTCAATTGCATTTTTTCCCTGCAAAAATCGTCCAAATGCCTCTCTCTTCTCTTTCACTAATACTCTTACTTCTTCATCCCACCACTCACTACACTTTCTAATCAACCCACCTCCCACTTTTCTCATGCCACAAGCATCTTTTGCGCAATCCATCACTGATTCCCTAAATACATCCCATTCCTCCCCCACTCCCTTTACTTCCATTGTTCTCACCTTTTTCCATTCTGTACTCAGTCTCTCCTGGTACTTCCTCACACAGGTCTCCTTCCCAAGCTCACTTACTCTCACCACCCTCTTCACCCCAACATTCACTCTTCTTTTCTGAAAACCCATACAAATCTTCACCTTAGCCTCCACAAGATAATGATCAGACATCCCTCCAGTTGCACCTCTCAGCACATTAACATCCAAAAGTCTCTCTTTCGCACGCATGTCAATTAACACGTAATCCAATAACGCTCTCTGGCCATCTCTCCTACTTACCTAAGTATACTTATGTATATCTCGCTTTTTAAACCAGGTATTCCCAATCATCAGTCCTTTTTCAGCACATAAATCTACAAGCTCTTCACCATTTCCATTTACAACACTGAACACCCCATGTATACCAATTATTCCCTCAACTGCCACATTACTCACCTTTGCATTCAAATCACCCATCACTATAACCCGGTCTCGTGCATCAAAACCACTAACACACTCACTCAGCTGCTCCCAAAACACTTGCCTCTCATGATCTTTCTTCTCATGCCCAGGTGCATATGCACCAATAATCACCCACCTCTCTCCATCAACTTTCAGTTTTACCCATATTAATCGAGAATTTACTTTTTTACATTCTATCACATAGTCCCACACTCCTGTTTCAGGAGTATTGCTACTCCTTCCCTTGCTCTTGTCCTCTCACTAACCCCTGACTTTACTCCCCAGACATTCCCAAACCACTCTTCCCCTTTACCCTTGAGCTTCGTTTCACTCAGAGCCAAAACATCCAGGTTCCTTTCCTCAAACATACTACCTATCTCTCCTTTTTTCACATCTTGGTTACATCCACACACATTTAGGCACCCCACTCTGAGCCTTCGAGGAGGATGAGCACTCCCCGCGTGACTCCTTCTTCTGTTTCACATTTTAGAAAGTTAATACAAGGAGGGGAGGATTTCTGGCCCCCCGCTCCCGTCCCCTGTAGTCGCTTTCTACGACACGCGAGGAATACGTGGGAAGTATTCTTTCACCCGTATCCCCAGGGATAATATACATATATATATATATATATATATATATATATATATATATATATATATATATATATATATATATATATATATATATATATATATATATATATATATATATATATATATATATATATATATATATATATATATATATATATATATATATATATATATATATATATATATATATATATATATATATATTTTTTTTTTTTTTTTTTGCTTTGTCGCTGTCTCCCGCGTTTGCGAGGTAGCGCAAGGAAACAGACGAAAGAAATGGCCCAACCCACCCCCATACACATGTATATACTTACGTCCTCACACGCAAATATACATACCTACACAGCTTTCCATGGTTTACCCCAGACGCTTCACATGCCTTGATTCAATCCACTGACAGCACGTCAACCCCGGTATACCACATCGCTCCAATTCACTCTATTCCTTGCCCTCCTTTCACCCTCCTGCATGTTCAGGCCCCGATCACACAAAATCTTTTTCACTCCATCTTTCCACCTCCAATTTGGTCTCCCACTTCTCCTCGTTCCCTCCACCTCCGACACATATATCCTCTTGGTCAATCTTTCCTCACTCATTCTCTCCATGTGCCCAAACCATATCAAAACACCCTCTTCTGCTCTCTCAACCGCGCTCTTTTTATTTCCACACATCTCTCTCACCCTTACGTTACTTACTCGATCAAACCACCTCAAACCACACATTGTCCTCAAACATCCCATTTCCAGCACATCCATCCTCCTGCGCACAACTCTATCCATAGCCCACGCCTCGCAACCATACAACATTGTTGGAACCACTATTCCTTCAAACATACCCATTTTTGCTTATCGAGATAATGTTCTCGACTTCCACACATTCTTCAAGGCTCACAGGATTTTCGCCCCCTCCCCCACCCTATGATCCACTTCCGCTTCCATGGTTCCATCCGCTGCCAGATCCACTCCCAGATATCTAAAACAATTTACTTCCTCCAGTTTTTCTCCATTCAAACTTACCTCACAATTGACTTGACCCTCAACCCTACTGTACCTAATAACCTTGCTCTTATTCACATTTACTCTTAACTTTCTTCTTTCACACACTTTACCAAACTCAGTCACCAGCTTCTGCAGTTTCTCACATGAATCAGCCACCAGCGCAGTATCATCAACGAACAACAACTGACTCACTTCCCAAGCTCTCTCATCCCCAACAGACTTCATACATGCCCCTCTTTCCAAAACTCTTGCATTTACCTCCCTAACAACCCCATCCATAAACAAATTAAACAACCATGGAGACATCACACACCCCTGCCGCAAACCTACATTCACTGAGAACCAATCACTTTCCTCTCTTCCTACACGTACACATGCCTTACATCCTCGATAAAAACTTTTCACTGCTTCTAACAACTTGCCTCCCACACCATATATTCTTAATACCTTCCACAGAGCATCTCTATCAACTCTATCATATGCCTTCTCCAGATCCATAAATGCTACATACAAATACATTTGCTTTTCTAAGTATTTCTCACATACATTTTTCAAAGCAAACACCTGATCCACACATCCTCTACCACTGCTCTTCCCCAATCTGATGCTCTGTACATGCCTTCACCCTCTCAATCAATACACTCCCATATAATTTACCAGGAATACTCAACAAACTTATACATCTGTAATTTGAGCACTCACTCTTATCCCCTTTGCCTTTGTACAATGGCACTATGCACGCATTCCGCCAATCCTCAGGCACCTCACCATGAGTCATACATACATTAGATAACCTTACCAACCAGTCAATAATACAGTCACCCCCTTTTTTAATAAATTCCACTGCAATACCATCCAAACCTGCTGCCTTGCCGGCTTTCATCTTCCGCAAAGCTTTTACTACCTCTTCTCTGTTTACCAAATCATTTTCCCTAACCCTCTCACTTTGCACACCACTTCGACCAAGACTCCCTATATCTGCCACTCTATCATCAAACACATTCAACAAACCTTCAAAATACTCACTCCATCTCCTTCTCACATCACCACTACTTGTTATCACCTCCCCATTTGCGCCCTTCACTGAAGTTCCCATTTGCTCCCTTGTCTTACGCACTTTATTTACCTCCTTCCAGAACATCGTTTTATTCTCCCTAAAATTTAATGATACTCTCTCACCCCAACTCTCATTTGCCCTCTTTTTCACCTCTTGCAACTTTCTCTTGACCTCCTGTCTCTTTCTTTTGTACATCTCCCACTCAATTGCATTTTTTCCCTGCAGAATAGGGTGGTGAGAATAAGTGAGCTTGGGAAGGTGACTTGTGTGAAGAAGTACCAGGAGAGACTGAGTACAGAATGGAAAAAGGTGAGAACAATGGAAGTAAGGGGAGTGGGGGAGGAATGGGGTGTATTTAGGGAATTAGTGATGGATTGCGCAAAAGATGCTTGTGGCATGAGAAGAGTGGGAGGTGGGTTGATTAGAAAGGGTAGTGAGTGGTGGGATGAAGAAGTAAGATTATTAGTGAAAGAGAAGAGAGAGGCATATATATATATCTTTTCTTTCAAACTATTCGCTATTTCCCGCATTAGCGAGGTAGCGTTAAGAACAGAGGACTGGGCCTTGAGGGAATACCCTCACCTGGCCCAATTCTCTGTTCCTTCTTTTGGAAAATTAAAAAAAAAGAAAAAAAAAAACGAGAGGGGAGGATTTCCAGCCCCCCGCTCCCTCCCCCCTTAGTCGCCTTCTACGACACGCAGGGAATACGTGGGAAGTATTCTTTCTCCCCTATCCCCAGGGATAATATATATATATATATATATATATATATATATATATATATATATATATATATATATATATATATATATATATATATATATATATATATATATATATATATATATATATATATATATATATATATATATATATATATGCTGCATATAAGTCCATTTGTTTTTCTGAGTATTTCTCACATGCATTCTTTAGGGCGGGCGCCTGATCCACATATCCTCTACCACTTCTGAAGCCACACTGCTCTTCCCCAATCTGACGCTCTGTGCACGCCTTCACCCTCTCAATCGGTGCCCTCCCATGTAATTTACCAGGAATACTCAACAAACTTATACCTCTGTAATTATGTACATGTGTACATATGTATATGCCTGTGTGTGTATATGTATGTACACGTTGAAATATATAGGCATGTATATACATGTGTATATGGGTGGGTTGGGCCATTCTTTTGTCTGTTTCTTTGTGCTACCTCGCTAACGCGGGAGACAGCGACAAAGTATAATAAAAAAAAAATAGTATATATATATATATATATATATATATATATATATATATATATATATATATATATATATATATATATATGTATATATATATATATATATATATATATATATATATATATATATATATATATATATATATATATATATACATATATATATATATATATAATTTCCTATGAGTCCACGGGGAAAATGAAACACGACAAGTTCCTAAGTGCACCCCTGCGCAACAATCACATCATCAGCGGAAACACAAGAGAGAGATAAAAGTCAGTTGATATACATCGAAGAGACGAAGCTAGGACGCCATTTGCTAAACATGTGATTGTCCAAAACATATAACGAGCGTTCATATACCTATCATTTTACAAATTTTATCAACAATTAAGTTATCTAATTTGTATAGACCATCACTAATATTTAGATTATAATTCTTTGTGTATTTGATAATAGAAGATTCAATGATATTTCTCTTGGTAATAGAGTTAGAGTTAATAATTGAGATGGCATTACTCCAGTCAATGCAATGATCATAGTTTTTAACATGATTAAACAAGGCATTTGATTCTTGTCTCGTTCTTATACTATATTTATGTTGCTTAAGTCTAACAAAAAGATCCTTACCAGTCTGACCAACATAAAATTTATCACAATTTCCACAAGGCAGTTTATGGATGCATCCAAGAGAATTTTCTGGTGAATTCCTAATGAAGATATTCTTTATAGTATTAATGTTGCTTTTTTTTTTTTTTTTTTTTTGCTTTGTCGCTGTCTCCCGCGTTTGCGAGGTAGCGCAAGGAAGCAGACGAAAGAAATGGCCCAACCCACCCCCATACACATGTATATACATACGTCCACACACGCAAATATACATACCTACACAGCTTTCCATGGTTTACCCCAGACGCTTCACATGCCCTGATTCAATCCACCGACAGCACGTCAACCCCGGTATACCACATCGCTCCAATTCACTCTATTCCTTGCCCTCCTTTCACCCTCCTGCATGTTCAGGCCCAGATCACACAAAATCTTTTTCACTCCATCTTTCCACCCAATTTGGTCTCCCTCTTCTCCTCGTTCCCTCCACCTCCGACACATATATCCTCTTGGTCAATCTTTCCTAACTCATTCTCTCCATGTGCCCAAACCATTTCAAAACACCCTCTTCTGCTCTCTCAACCACGCTCTTTTTATTTTCACACATCTCTCTTACCCTTACGTTACTTACTCGATCAAACCACCTCACACCACACATTGTCCTCAAACATCTCATTTCCAGCACATCCATCCTCCTGCGCACAACTCTATCCATAGCCCACACCTCGCAACCATACAACATTGTTGGAACCACTATTCCTTCAAACATACCCATTTTTGCGTTCCGAGATAATGTTCTCGACTTCAACACATTTTTCAAGGCTCCCAGAAATTTCGCCCCCTCCCCCACCCTATGATCCACTTCCGCTTCCATGGTTCCATCCGCTGCCAGATCCACTCCCAGATATCTAAAACACTTCACTTCCTCCAGTTTTTCTCCATTCAAACTCACCTCCCAATTGACTTGACCCTCAACCCTACTGTACCTAATAACCTTGCTCTTATTCACATTTACTCTTAACTTTCTTCTTTCACACACTTTACCAAACTCAGTCACCAGCTTCTGCAGTTTCTCACATGAATCAGCCACCAGCGCTGTATCATCAGCGAACAACAACTGACTCACTTCCCAAGCTCTCTCATCCCCAACAGACTTCATACTTGCCCCTCTTTCCAAAACTCTTGCATTCACCTCCCTAACAACCCCATCCATAAACAAATTAAACAACCATGGAGACATCACACACCCCTGCCGCAAACATACATTCACTGAGAACCAATCACTTTCCTCTCTTCCTACACGTACACATGCCCCACATCCTCGATAAAAACTTTTCACTGCTTCTAACAACTTGCCTCCCACACCATATATTCTTAATACCTTCCACAGAGCATCTCTATCAACTCTATCATATGCCTTCTCCAGATCCATAAATGCTACATACAAATCCATTTGCTTTTCTAAGTATTTCTCACATACATTCTTCAAAGCAAACACCTGATCCACACATCCTCTACCACTTCTGAAACCACACTGCTCTTCCCCAGTCTGATGCTCTGTACATGCCTTCACCCTCTCAATCAATACCCTCCCATATAATTTACCAGGAATACTCAACAAACTTATACCTCTATAATTTGAGCACTCGCTCTTATCCCCTTTGCCTTTGTACAATGGCACTATGCACGCATTCCGCCAATCCTCAGGCACCTCACCATGAGTCATACATACATTAAATAACCTTACTAACCAGTCAACAATACAGTCACCCCCTTTTTTAATAAATTCCACTGCAATACCATCCAAACCTGCTGCCTTGCCGGCTTTCATCTTCCGCAAAGCTTTTACTACCTCTTCTCTGTTTACCAAATCATTTTCCCTAACCCTCTCACTTTGCACACCACCTCGACCAAAACACCCTATATCTGCCACTCTATCATCAAACACATTCAACAAACCTTCAAAATACTCACTCCATCTCCTCACATCACCACTACTTGTTATCACCTCCCCATTTGCGCCCTTCACTGAAGTTCCCATTTGCTCCCTTGTCTTACGCACTTTATTTACCTCCTTCCAGAACATCTTTTTATTCTCCCTAAAATTTAATGATACTCTCTCACCCCAACTCTCATTTGCCCTTTTTTTTACCTCTTGCACCTTTCTCTTGACCTCCTGTCTCTTTCTTTTATACATCTCCCACTCAATTGCATTTTTTCCCTGCAAAAATCGTCCAAATGCCTCTCTCTTCTCTTTCACTAATACTCTTACTTCTTCATCCCACCACTCACTACCCTTTCTAATCAACCCATCTCCCACTCTTCTCATGCCACAAGCATCTTTTGCGCAATCCATCACTGATTCCCTAAATACATCCCACTCCTCCCCCACTCCCCTTACTTCCATTGTTCTCACCTTTTTCCATTCTGTACTCAGTCTCTCCTGGTACTTCCTCACACAAGTCTCCTTCCCAGGCTCACTTACTCGCACCACCCTCTTCACCCCAACATTCACTCTTCTTTTCTGAAAACCCATACAAATCTTCACCTTAGCCTCCACAAGATAATGATCAGACATCCCTCCAGTTGCACCTCTCAGCACATTAACATCCAAAAGTCTCTCTTTCGCGCACCTGTCAATTAACACGTAATCCAATAACGCTCTCTGGCCATCTCTCCTACTTACCTAAGTATACTTATGTATATCTCGCTTTTTAAACCAGGTATTCCCAATCATCAGTCCTTTTTCAGCACATAAATCTACAAGCTCTTCACCATTTCCATTTACAACACTGAACACCCCTTGTATACCAATTATTTCCTCAACTGCCACATTACTCACCTTTGCATTCAAATCACCCATCACTATAACCCGGTCTCGTGCATCAAAACCACTAACACACTCATTCAGCTGCTCCCAAAACACTTGCCTCTCATGATCTTTCTTCTCATGCCCAGGTGCATATGCACCAATAATCACCCATCTCTCTCCATCAACTTTCAGTTTTACCCATATTAATCGAGAATTTACTTTTTTACATTCTATCACATACTCCCACAACTCCAGTTTCAGGAGTATTGCTACTCCTTCCCTTGTTCTTGTCTTCTCACTAACCCCTGACTTTACTCCCAAGACCTTCCCAAACCACTCTTCCCCTTTACCCTTGAGCATCGTTTCACTCAGAGCCAAAACATCCAGGTTCCTTTCCTCAAACATACTACCTATCTCTCCTTTTTTCACATCTTGGTTACATCCACACACATTTAGGCACCCCAATCTGAGCCTTCGAGGAGGATGAGCACTCCCCGCGTGACTCCTTCTTCTGTTTCCCATTTTAGAAAGTTAAAAAACTACAAGGAGGGGATGATTTCCGGCCCCCCGCTCCCGTCCCCTCTAGTCGCTTTCTACGACACGCGAGGAATGCGTGGGAAGTATTCTTTCACCCCTATCCCCAGGGATTATATATATATATATATATATATATATATATATATATATATATATATATATATATATATATATATATATATATATATATATATATATATATATATATACACATACACACACATACGCACATATACACACACACACACATACATATATATACATATGAAAAATGTAAGAAACAATTTAGAAAACTGAAACTTCTAGCTTGAAATGTTGCTAAAGGCAACATTTACACTAATGGATTTAAGCAACATGGGAAATAAAGTGAAATTATTATCAAAAGTGAGAACTAAAAGATTCTTGGTGTCATTGGGAAGTTTGGGCTCAACTCTATAAAATGATTTCTTTGCTAACTTAAGGGATTTATCAATGAAAGATCTAGGGTGCTTTAACTTAGATCCAATAGAACATATCTTCTCAAACTCATCATCAATAAACTCTGGACTGCAAATACGTAATGCCCGGAGGAACATAAATTGAAATGATGATAATTTAACTCTGTCATGTTGAGATGAGTAATAATAGATATATGAGCATACATTGGTGGGTTTTCTGTATATGCTAAACTTAAACTTGTTTCCTTGTCTATGGATCATGCAATCTAAAAATGGTAACATACCATTATTTTCATTTTCTACAGTAAATTTGATGGAAGGTACTAAATTGTTAAGTAAGCGGAGAAATATTTGTAGATTTTCATTTGTTGGCCAGACACAAAGAACATCATCTACATACTTAAACCAAATTGCATTAGAAGGTAAGATATCCTTTAGTAATTTTGTTTCAAAAAATTCCATATAAAGATTACTTAGTACAGGTGAAAGAGGGTTACCCATTGCCATAACAATTTTTTTTAGTATAATAATCTCCATTAAGTTGAAATACACAATTTTATCAGTTCAATGAAATTAGACTTTGAAACAAGTAAATGAATATCATCCAAGACATCAAATAAATATTCTAAAAGGTCATCAACTGGAACTTTAGTGAAAAGTGAGGAAACATCAAAGCTAACTAATATGAAATCAAAATTAACATTGATATTGTTTAGCTTGTTGACTAAATCTACATTGTTCATGATATTAGAATCTGATACCTTACCCACTAAAGGCCTTAATAAAGAAACTAACCATTTTGACAATTTATATATGCTGAAGTGGAGTTATACAGCGACGATCTTTGCTTCATTGTGCAGACGTTGTGGGTCTCTGGGAGCGAGGCAGCCAAGGATTGTGTTGAGTGCTTGGTTTTGTGTGACTTGCAGTTTTGTTGTATTTGTTTTGGAAAGGGTGGACAACCAGTCGAGTTAAAAGGATGAATTGTTTGTAGAAGATGAAAAGGGGCTACCTTTCCTGTTCAAATGTATTACCATTTGAGAGTGTTGAAGGCTTTCAGCCTGTGTATTCTTTTCATGTATATAATTTTTGATGATAGGAGTGATTGCCGTGTATGTTTATCGTATGTGATATCAAGGAAGGTTGGTATGTTGCTGAGCGGGAGTGACTGTACATACAAGGTGTGTGTACGCTGGACCCGTGTCTTGGACTAGAATCGTGACTGAAGATTTCTGTGGAAATGTAGACATTCTGGTCTGGGTGAGCCATTGTTCTGGTTGTGTAATGTAGTGCTATATGTTTGTTGTTGCTACTCTGGCATCAGGGCGTTGTGATGTGGTTGTGAGATCGCCGGCGTATGAGAGAACCTTCAAATTGTATTTTGTTGGAGGTCATGGGAGGTCACATGGGGACAGATTGAAGTGGGTTGGAAAACAAGGTGGGTTGGTAGTTGTTTCTTTTTCTTTTTTTCATTCCTATTTATGGATGAAATCGGTTTGTGGCTGATTTTTAAGTATTACCACGTGATGTATTTATGTGAAGTTCAGAAAAGATGTCATTACTACTGGTCAGAAATGCTTCATATGTGGAGGCTGCGTTGGTGGGGTAAATGTGGTCTTTAACGTGCACCAGAGTTGGTTGCTGTGTATCTTGTGATTTACTGTGTTAAGGAAGGAGTTCGGTTTGTGATTTGCCTTTCAGTGATGAGGATCGTGACGGTGTTGTTTAGAGTTTGGATGGTGATTGTTTTTTTCTTGAGTTGCTTTTGTTGGTTTCAAGGGGCGTGAAACTTATGCTTGTAGACGCCCTTGAGTTAAGAAACTGAAATCGTTTGGCAATGTAATGAAGAAGATAGTTACAGAGTTAAGGCTACGCTGAGCAGAAGGACTAGATGCCATTGCCACCATCAAAACAGCATCCAGCTAATCCCCTTAAGGTCTAAGTTGTTGTCATTATCCTCGTCGTAACAGCCCATTAACCCGGCCATCACTTAGGCTTATCACTTCTCAGCTCGTTACTCTTGGCTCACTTGTCCGTGTTGAGTAACGACGCGTTACATTAAATGACAGGGTCCGTGTTACTTGCTAATTTATGTGATGTTAGACACAGTCCAGTCGAAAAACGCATTCGAAAGGAGTGGATGAAGATGATACAGATAAAAGATGAAATGTAAAATTTGGGTTGGCGAAATGGAAGGGAGAGTACTTACAAGCACTCATCACAAGATTTTACCGAAAGACAGGGTTAGTGCTTAGTGCTCATCAAAGGAACATACAGTGTTATGAAGAACGAGTAGTGTGGGTTATATGTTGTGAAGCATGTAGCATGCGATAGAGAGATTGTGGGTTTGTGGACTTAAAGCCACCTGCTTCCCTGTGGGCGAATTAGAAAGAAAAGACATCTATCTGGGCCAAGAGGGTGATACGACAACTGAAGTTCTTGTTCGCTATGCAGCCGTTTACTAATCCTCCCTATACCCAGGCGGGTACTACCGGTAATATGTCTCCCTGGTCGGTGGCTGCTCCCTAACAAGAGAGAGAGAGAGAGAGAGAGAGAGAGAGAGAGAGAGAGAGAGAGAGAGAGAGAGAGAGAGAGAGGACACATTTCAAACAATACCTGCAATATTAAACTTAAATGCTATGAGAGTAAGAGCAAAGGGTTAGGTCAACAGTGTGATGCTACCTGCTTGAGAGTCAGTGGATATTCTCCGACTATTTCTCTATGGTGGATGGTCACTCAAGTGAACATTGGAATTTGTACACTATTACGACTATATGATAACCATTCAAATCTTTCTGAACATCGAAGTCATCGGTTCAGAACGTAGTCCCTTTATTCTTTTCATAAAGCCCACGTTAGAATAGTAGTGGATAGCACCTAGTTATAGGTGTCCAGGGAAGCATTAACGCCTTGGTGCTGGAGAGGTTGATGATCGCAACGCAGTAAGCCATCACTTACTCGTGGGTTGCTGGCGTCCAGGACACAGACTCACACCCTATCCATCCGCAACGCAACACTGGCGATGCATAACTCCTACATTTTTTTTCTTTCCATCTCATTTTCTCTTTCCTTCTTTGTGAAAAATTATGAAATTACTATCCTCTTTAAATATTATGGTTCCAAAACTGAACGGGGCCATCGGTTAAGGTGAATTGGATGGTTGCCACGGCCCCCTTGACCGACATCAAGCGACTGCAACCCACTCCACTCTTCCATTCTGCAACGATTCGCAGCCTCAAATCTAACCTTAGCTCTGTAGAACATCATCTATTTACCTCCTCCCCTGAATTTCCTTTTCTGTCTGCAACCCAACTGTCCAAGGTAGCTTCCCGTCTACACAATCAAATCTCTAGCGTTAATCAACAAGAGTGGCGTTTGCGCCTACTGTAATACAGAAACTCCCAGTTTTCGCCTCCCGGGCCTTGAGTCGTCTACCTTTCATGCCATCTCGCTGGAAATCTGCTGTTCTCTCTAACTTTCCTGCTATTCTTCATATCCCCATTCCCCCCAATTGCCTTCTTCCATTTAACTTCACATCCACGCGTTGAAATCCTCTTTACAGGAGAGTTCACTGTACATCACAAGGATTGGTTAGGTTTCAGCTGAGATAACCCCGACGGAGCAGAGGATTTTTTTTTATATTACCATCCTTGACGATATGGAACAGATTATCAAACATTCACTACTACTAATCGACCATTACGACCACTCTCTAACCTGCCCAACCTCTTATGGACGCTCTCACTATAAATACACTATTCCTGCCTCTTTGGAGGTCGCTGACCAGAACAATTTCTTTCTTTTCACCCACTGGCTCGCCCGCCTTGTATTCCATCTCAAAACATCAACTCCAACACTCTGGGAGGGCTCAGATCTTCCATGGAATGCCTCAAGTTATGCTGTACGTATGATAGAGTCTATCTTCATTGGCATGGAGTCCTACATCCCATATTCCACTAAAACTTTCTCCTCCCTAATCATGGTTTGATCGCTCCAACTCTGATGCTTGTTTTAATAGTGAGAGTGTATACTGGGTTATGGAACTCTTTCCCTCTCGTGAAACGCACTCTGCTTTCGTTTCTGTCCGGAATTACGGCATTCATTTTTCTTAGTAAGGCAATGCACACCTTCACGGTCAGAAATTGCTCCGACATGATTACTTCCACTGACAAACCTTTCAAGTCTTTAACGAATAACGTTTTCAATTCCTCTTTTTCTCCTTTCATCCAAACTGATAAACCCAATATCAAATCTCCAGATGATAACCGCTCTTTTTGTACTTGATTTTCCTCTAATTTAGCTTTGAATGATTCAGCTACCAGTCTCCTGCTCTCATTTAATCTCACTGAATCCATACCGTTTCCTGTAATTTCATTGTGCAGTTTTCCGAGTACTCTCTTGGCTTTAGGCTGACAAGGCGTATGGCTCGGACGCCAAACCTATTCGTGTCTTGAAGGACTGCACCTCTGAATTCGCTCCCGTCGTTGTTCCTGTGTTTCGTCTTTGTCGGAAAACCTGGACTTCTTTTTTTGGAAGCACGCCATGGTGCAGCCCGTCCCTAAAGAAGGAGACCGCTATAGTTTCTACCTACGCTTTTCCAGAGTCTCTGAAACTCCTCTTAAAGCTTTCTTTCTCAAACACTGAGAAACCTATTCCCTTTTTTCTAATCACGAGTATGGATACCGTAGTGCTAGGTTCTTCCGGTGATCTTTCTTGTGTGATTCACCTTTGAGTCCTCATCTTTTAATGAGTACGGTGGAAATTTAACCTTGGCCTTCGATACCTCCAGAGTAATTCAACAGGGCGTGAAATCAGTCTTTCCTCCCTAAACTCTTTATTTTGATTTTTCCGCTTCTCTCCGCTCCCTGATCCATAATTTCCTCTCTGTCTCTTCCAGTATAGCGGTCGCTATTGGAGTGACTTCTCCTCTCCCTTGTCCTAAACACAATTGTGTTCCTCAAGGTTCTATCCTATCAGCTACTTTCTTTATCAAAAACTTATGATCTTTCTACTTCTTCAAACTCTATTCACTTTGCTCACTTCAACTCACTTTCCCTTCCATCTTTCTTCTAATGCTTGTTCTCTTTTTCGTAATGAACACATCTATTCTCTTATTTAGGACCTTTCCA
Source organism: Panulirus ornatus (assembly GCF_036320965.1). NCBI lineage: Eukaryota > Metazoa > Arthropoda > Malacostraca > Decapoda > Palinuridae > Panulirus > Panulirus ornatus. The sequence goes on along the minus strand of NC_092237.1, from coordinate 22,204,169 downwards.
TTAAGTACCAAAGGGAAAGCAGTAACTTATTTAAGTATGATAACGCTATAACGCAATACGTCTCTATCTCTTTATCTTACAGTCATTCATTGCCCTCTGTTCTGTTTCAAATACCACATTTAGAGCTTATAAAAGCAATATGTTGAGCATAACTATAGCCTTCATTCTATCCTGGAGACCTCACATAAATATGTAATCAACAGCACAGAGTCTGCTTCCTATACCTCGAAGTGTTAACGTATAGGTGCCGAAATTACATCTCTCTTGAGCAGCTATTCATATCTACAGAGATTTCATTCACTCTGCAATAGAGTACTGCTCACATATCTCAGGTACTTCTCCCTTCAAGTCTCTATAAAGTATGCGAAATCAAAAGTAGTTTTGCACATCAATCCACCTGGCGTCACCTCTCTTCAACCATCCCTTTTGGTACTTTACGACCTCTCTCTCTCTCTCTCTCTCTCTCTCTCTCTCTCTCTCTCTCTCTCTCTCTCTCTCTCTCTCTCTCTCTCTCTCTCTCTCTCTCTCTCTCTCTCTCTCTCTCTCTCTCTCTCTCTCTCTCTCTCTCTCTCTCTCTCACTTAGTAGCTGTTATTTTGAACAATATGCACTTGTACTGTCCGCAAGTGTCTCTGATCCCAAGGCCTGTATCCAGGTTATGTGTGGCTTGTTGCTGCTTGCCACAGTTTTTGTGCTAAGACTGTCCACTCGAGAAATGACCGTTGTGATAAATCCTTCTTCCCTTGAACAGCGATGCTCTAGAACTCTTTTGCTCTCCCTATAACCTTTATACCTTTATGACTCTGGTCTACAAACGCCTCTAGTTCCCTGATTCAATTTATTTTCTTTCTTTTTTCTCTTTTTCTTTTAATACTTTACTGATATCATTCGAAATGGCCTCTGATTGAGGATTTGTTTTGCCTGTGCCTTATCTATCACAATAAGAAAATGTCAGACACGTAAAATCACGTTCTTTTTCAACAAGATTCATTTTCTTAGAAGTCCACTGCCACCATCAGTCTTGTAATCTAGCTACGCTCGTTCCGTTGAACTCCTTATTACGCCTCGTTGGGAGGTTCTCTACTGTGGCAATCAGATTACTGTCGTTTTCAAATCTTTTCCCTCTAAGAGCTTCTCTCAGCTTGGGAGCAAACAGTAGAGGGACGGGGCTAGATATGGTGAACTGGATAAACTTCCGAAGCCGCAGTTGATACTAGTGGCCACTCAGAGCTGAGAATGTGCGTAGACAGTAGGGGAAACAGCGATTCTCTTTTGGTTGACTGTATCACGCAAGCGGTGAGGTTTGTCTGAATAGAAATATCCATTTCCTGATTCAAGATTTCTGCTGTTTTCATCCATAACGATCCAGAATCACAGGTGACCATAACCTCTCCTTCTGATGATGTATTCCTCAGCATTGGGTGGGTGGAGAGATCCTCTTTTTCTTCTACTGCATGGTCGCCTTGTCTCGGAATTGAAATGTTAAGTCCCTGCCTCTTCCTGAGTTACAACATACTGGAAGAAGGGCGCCTTGATTAGCTTGTAAACTATTCAAAACCTCACTCGAAGTGTCCGGGTGACCTTTTCTCTTGCCTGGAGTGAGTATGTAGCGAACCCACCTCACTAACATCTTCGCTATGCCCAGTTTTTCACTAAGGATTAAGTTAACAGAACCAGTTGTCTGAATTAATGCCTTATGGTTGCTGATTAATCTGTCATCACAGAGTCAAGCACCTGGTTTATCATTTCTGGCAATGACTTGGAAATAGGACGACCCGATCTGTGTTTCTTGTTCATTTTCCCACATCAGAAATCAGGCGTCCAGTTCTTTACACTGGAATATGAAAGGCCTCCATCTCCCACTATCAGTACCCTGATAATCTATTTTTTCAAAGGTAAACCTTTCTTTTACACACACTCTATCATACCTTATAAATCCAATTTCTCCATGATCAGTGAATTGTTGGAGCACTTTTTTCAGTCCATTCTCCAGAAAATCTACAAGCCGAACTACAGGATAAGCATAACATCATCTAGGATAGATTTATATCATCAAAATTCATCATTCTCTCATGTCTCATACTAATCTAGGCCGAGCACTTTTTAATCACCACATATGTGCCCCGTTTGTAGCGGAAATCACCCAACTTTTCAGTCCCCAGGCAATCATCAGAATATATTATTTCATGGTCTGGATTAAGACCTGTAGTTTTGTAAATAGACCGGTCAGCATATGCTAATAATTTGCTTTGACTTAGACTATAGTGATGTGCTGCTGACACTGTTACTGGTGGTGTGTGTGTGTGTGTGTGTGTGAGAGAGAGAGAGAGAGAGAGAGAGAGAGAGAGAGAGAGAGAGAGAGAGAGAGAGAGAGAGAGAGAGAGAGCGAGAGTATACATGAAGTTTACATGAGAGAGACAGACAACAGGAAGCCTGACTGGCCCACGACTGGGTTGTCTGAAAAAGGATAATTAACTTGACAAGACAAATTAAGTTACCCTCAGTACTTTTTTAAGCTATCACCGACTCCTCACTGCTGCGCATTAGCCTTCTAGTGTCCCCGTTACCGCTGTCGTTTATACATCAATTTCTAGCGTTTTCCTTAAGTATACATGAATTTATAAAACATTTGTCAAAACAACTTTAGAAGGCATTCATAGTTTTAGCATTCACTACGTCTAATGGTAACTTATTCCGGTGCTCAACACACCTATAGGTAAAGAAGCTTTTTCCCACGTCCATACTACATCTTTTAGCGTTGAGTCTTATTTCATTTGTCCTGGTAAGAGTAATTTTCAGTATTTCGAAAAGATGCTCATGCTTTACTTTATCGAACTTGTTCAGAATTTTGAACTCGTGGGTTACGTTGCCGCAAGGTCTACGTTTCTTAAGGGAGAAGAGATCCAACCATTTTAGCCTCTCTTCGTATGCCAGATTTCTAAAGGATGAGATAAATTTTGTCGTACGCCTTTGTACTTGCTTTAAGTTTTCCTTGTCTTTTTTATAGTTTGGGGACCAAAGCTTGCCTGCATATTCAAGGTGTGGTCATACTAGAGAATTATAAAGTGTGAGAGTTGTTTCTGATGTCTTGTAATCTATGTTCCTGGCTGTGAAACCTACTATTTGGTTACCTTTTTCACTTGCTGCTTGATACTGTTTAGTGTATTTCAAAATGTTGCGAGTGACAGCTCCAAGGTTCCTTTTTTCATTTACTTTAGTTAGAGAGTTTCTGAATAGTTTGTAGTCGTAACGTATATTCTTGTCTCCAAAGCGCATAATTTTGCACATGTCTACATCAAACTTCACTTGCCATCTGTCTAACCACTCTGCTAGTAAGTTAAGATCTCTTTGAATCATTTCGCAGTCCCGCCTGTTTACAGCTCTTCCTCCTAGTTTAGTATCGTCAGGCAAACTCGGAGATCTTAGATATGAGACCGAGGTCTAAGTCATTAATGTATATTATGAAAAGAATGGGGCCTAGGACTTACACCTGTGGCACACCACTCGTTACGTTTAGCCAATCTGAGGCTTCGCCGTTTAATATTACAGACTGCTTTCATCCGGTAAGCCAGTCTCTGATCCATGTACAGATTTCTTTACCGATTACGTGTGCTTTGAATTTCTGTGAAAGTCTCTTGTGAGGCACTTTATCGAAAGCCTTTTGGAAATCTAAATATACTACATCAGACATTCATTTTTCGTTCCAATTCTGATAAATAACATTAAAGAATTCCAACAAATTCATCAAGCAGGATCTTCTATAGCGGAAACCGTGTAGACTGTTCGATTAATTTTGTGTTCTTCTATAAACGTGACACTTTTACCTTGTATTATTTTTTCCATCTTTTTACCTAACACTGACGTAAGACTAATTGGTCTGTAGTTCAAGGCACACTTTTTGTCTCCTTTTTATATATAGGAGTAATATTTGCTAGTTTCCAGTCAGTTGGCACCTGACCATCCGATAGAGACTTGTTGAATATTTTTGTTATGAGGTGCATCAGCTGTCGCCTGACCTCCTTTAGAAATCTTGGAACGAAGTTATCTGGGCCGTTGGATTTATTAGGCTTTAATTGGTCCAGGTATTCAAGTACTTCAGAGATCTTTATTTCTCTAACCTTCAACTATTCACCAGATCCTACAAACATTTTCATTGGTTGCGGTATTCGAGATGTTTCTTCAACTGTGAATACGGAGTTAAAAGAATAGTGTAGTATGGTAGCCATCTCCTTGTCGTCAGTAGTTGGTTTATCAAGTTCGTTTCGTAATGATCCAACTCCTTCTTTTACTGTCATTCTTTGCATTATAAATTTGAAGAATTCCGTAGGATAATTCTTAACTATGAAGGATATTCTTCTTCCTTCGTTGCATTTACTCTGTCTTATGACCTTCTTACACTCTTTGGATTTTGATTAGTCCTTGCGATTTTCATCCGTCCCATTCATCTGAATTTCGAATATGTTTTCTTTTCGCGAACTAGTCCTGTTCACCTATTCATCCAAGAGGGTTTTGAAAAATTGCAAGTTCTCTTTGTAATTCGTGAATATGATTATTTAGAGTGTTTTTAGAGTTATTCTACATTTCTTGTCTAAAGTTTTCTAAATTTGCTCGAGTGTAATCTGGGATCAGGAGTTTATTGTTATTTCGTCATCATCAGAATTTATCTCAAATCTAATAAGAGAGAGAGAGAGAGAGAGAGAGAGAGAGAGAGAGAGAGAGAGAGAGAGAGAGAGAGAGAGAGAGAGAGAGAGAGAGAGAGAGAGAATTCGTAAGAACATTCACACCATACAGTTCGTTCAAAAATTTAACCAGCCATTGTTTACTATGATTCACACAAATCTTTAAATATCATGATGGTGGAGGTCCCGAGGTACAATACTACATCAGTGATAACACTCATCGCTGCCATTCAGCAACCATCGGCAGCACTGTACAGCACTCACCTGCAGTGTTGACTCCCTCTATCAGGTACCTCCATTGTTATAAGAGAACCCACTGCGGCAGTAATTGTGCAGTGCAGCTACTACAAATAGTGGAGTCTCTGTCGCTGTCATGCAACATCATGTTGCAATGAAAGAAAATTCGTTTCCTGCCTAAACTTATATCATATATATATACATATACATATATATATATATATATATATATATATATATATATATATATATATATATATATATATATATATATATATATATATATATATATATATATATATATATATATATATATGTATATACAGACATATACATATATACACATGCACACAATTCACACTGTCTGCCTTTATTCATTCCCATCGCCACCTCGCCACACATGGAATAACATCCCCCTCCCCCCTCATGTGTGCGAGGTAGCGCTAGGAAAAGACAACAAAGGCCCCATTCGTTCACACTCAGTCTCTGTGGATGTATATATATACATGTGTATGGGGGTGGGTTGGGCCATTTCTTTCGTCTGTTTCCTTGCGATACCTCGCAAACGCGGGAGACAGCGACACAGCAAAAAAAAAAAAAAAAAAAAAAAAAAATATATATATATATATATATATATATATATATATATATATATATATATATATATATATATATATATATATATAGGAGAGAAAGAATACTTCCCACGTATTCCCTGCGTGTCGTAGAAGGCGACTACAAGGGAAGGGAGCGGGGGGCTGCAAATCTTCCCCTCTTTTTTTTTTTTTTTGCTCTTCTCAAAGAAGGAACACAGAAGGGGGCCAGATGAGGATATTCCCTGAAAGGCCCAGTCCTCTGTTCTTAACGCTACCTCGCTAACGCGGGAAATGGCGAATAGTATGAAAAAAAGAAAAGAAATATATATATATATATATATATATATATATATATATATATATATATATATATATATATATATATATATATATATATATATATTTTAAACTATTCATTTCTCGCGTCAGCGAGGTAGCGTTAGGAACAGAGGACTGGGCCTTATTTGGAATATCCTCACTTGGCCCCCTCTGTTCCTTCTTTTGGAAAAAAAAAATAAAAAAATAAAAAAATTAATTTTTTTTTTTTTTTTGCTTTGTCGCTGTCTTCCGCGTTTCCGAGGTAGCGCAAGGAAACAGAAGAAAGAAATGGCCCAACCCACCCCCATACACATGTATATACATACGTCCACACACGCAAATATACATACCTACACAGCTTTTCATGGTTTACCCCAGACGCTTCACATGCCCTGATTCAATCCACTGACAGCACGTCAACCCCGGTATACCACATCGATCCAATTCACTCTATTCCTTGCCCTCCTTTCACCCTCCTGCATGTTCAGGCCCCGATCAAGAAAATCTTTTCCACTCTACCCTTCAACTCCAATTTGGTCTCCAACTTCTCCTCGTTCCCTCCACCTCTGACACATATATCCTCTTTGTCAATCTTTCCTCACTCATTCTCTCCATGTGACCAAACCATTTCAAAACACCCTCTTCTGCTCTCTCAACCATACTCTTATCATTACCACACATCTCTCTTACCCCATCATTACTTACTTGATCAAAACACCTCACACCGTATATTGTCCTCAAACATCTCATTTCTAGCACATCCATCCTATTCCGCTAAACTCTATCCATAGCCCACGCCTCGCAACAATATAACATTGTCGGAACCACTATTTCTTCAAATATACCCATTTTCCTTTCCGAGAGAATGTTCTTCCCTTCCACACATTCATCAACACTCACAGAAGTTTTGCCCCCTCCCCCACCCTATAAATCACTTCCGCTTCCATGGTTCCATCCGCTGCCAAATCCACCCTAAGATATATAAAACACTTCACTTCCTCCAGTTTTCCTCCGTTCAAACTCACCTCCCAGTTGACTTCTTCCTCAACCCTACTGCACCTAATAACCTTGCTCTTATTCACATTTACTCTCAGCTTTCTTCTTTCACAAACTTTACCAAATTCAGTCGCCAGCATCTACAGTTTCTCACATGAATCAGCCACCAGCGCTGTATCATCAGCGAACAACAAATGACTCACTTCCCAAGCTCTCTCATCCACAACAGACTGTATACTTGATCCTCTTAACAAAACTCTTACATTCACCTCCCTTACAACCCCATCCATAAACAAATTAAACAACCATGGAGACATCACACACCACTCCCGCAAACCTACATTCACTGAGAACCAATCACTTTCCTCTCTTCCTACACGTACACATGCCTTACATCCTCGTTAAGAACTTTTCACTGCTTCTAACAACTTGCCTCTCACACCATACATTCTTAAAACCTTCCACAGAACATCTCTATCAACTCTATCTTATGCCTTCTCCAGATCCATAAATGCTACACACAAATCCATTTGTTTTTCTAAGTATTTCTCATATACATTCTTCAAAGCAAACACCTGATCCACACATCCTCCACCACTTCTGAAACCACAATGCTCTTCCCCAATCTGATGCTCTGTACATGCCTTCACCCACTCAATCAGTATCCTCCCATATAATTTACCAGGAATATTCAACAAACTTATACCTCTGTAATTTGAGCTCTCACTCTTATCCCCTTTGCCTTTGTACAATGGCACTATGCAATCATTCCGCCAATCCTCAGGGACCTCACCATGAATCATACATACATTAAATAACCTTACCAAACAGTTAAGAATACAGTCACCCCCTTTTTTAATAAATTCCACTGCAATACCATCCAAACCTGCTGCCTTGCCGGCTTTCATCTTCCGTAAAGCTTTTACTACCTCTTCTCTATTTACCAAATCATTTTCCCTAACCCTCTCACTTTGCACACCACCTCGACCAAAACACCCTATATCTGCCACTCTATCGTCAAACACATTCAACAAACCTTCAAAATACTCACTCCATCTCCTTCTCACATCACCATATATATATATATATATATATATATATATATATATATATATATATATATATATATATATATATATATATATATATATATATATATATATATTATCCCTGGGGATAGGGGATTAAGAATACTTCCCACGTATTCCCTGCGTGTCGTAAAAGGCGACTAAAAGGGGAGGGAGCGGGGGGCTGGAAATCCTCCCCTCTCATTTCTTTTTTTAATTTTCCAAAAGAAGGAACAGAGGGGGCCAGGTGAGGATATTCCAAAAAAGGCCCAGTCCTCTGTTCTTAACGCTACCTCGCTAACGCGGGAAATGGCAAATCGTTTAAAAGAAAAGAAAAAATATATATATATGTATATATATATATATGTGTGTGTGTGTGTATGTGTATGTGTGTGTGTGTGTCGGAGGTTGAAAGATGGATCGAAAAAGATCTTGAGTGTTCGGGGCCTGAGCATGCAGGAGGGTGAAAGGCGGGCAAGGAATAGAGTGAATTGGATCGATGTGGTATACCGGGGTCGACGTGCTGTCAATGGATTGAATCAGGGCATATGAAGCGTCTGGGGTAAACCATGGAAAGTTCTCTAGGGCCTGTATGTTGAAAGGGAGCTATGGTTTCGGGCATTATTACATGACAGCTAGAGACTGAGCGTGAACGAATGGGGCGTTTGTTGTCTTTTCCTAGCGCTACCTCGCACATATGAGGGGGGAGGGGGATGTTATTCCAAGTGTGGCGAGGTGGCGATGGTAATAAATGAAGGCAGACAGTATGAATTATGTACATGTGTATATATGTATATGTCTGTGTGTGTATGTATATGTGTACATTGAGATGTATAGGTATGGATATTTGCGTGTGTGGACGTGTATGTGGGCGGGTTGGGCCATTCTTTCGTCTGTTTCCTTGCGCTACGTCGCTAACGAGGGAGACAGCGACAAAGCAAAATAGATAAAATAAACAAATAAATAAATAAATACATATATATATATATATATATATATATATATATATATATATATATATATATATATATATATATATATATATTTCACTATTTTATTTATTTATATATATTTATATATATATATATAAATATATGTATATATATATATATATATATTTTTTTTTTGTCGCTGTCTCCCTCGTTTGCGAGGTAGCGCAAGGAAACAGACGAAAGAAATGGCCCAACCCACCCCCATACACATGTATATACATACGTCCACACACGCAAATATACATACCTACACAGCTTTCCATGGTTTACCCCAGACGCTTCACATGCCCTGATTCAATCCACTGACAGCACGTCAACCCCGTATACCACATCGCTCCAATTCACTCTATTCCTTGCCCTCCCTTCACCCTCCTGCATGTTCAGGCCCCGATCACAAAAAATATTTTTCACTCCATCTTTCCACCTCCAATTTGGTCTCCCTCTTCTCCTCGTTCCCTCCACCTCCGACACATATATCCTCTTGGTCAATCTTTCCTCACTCATTCTCTCCATGTGCCCAAACCATTTCAAAACACCCTCTTCTGCTCTCTCAACCACGCTCTTTTTATTTCCACACATCTCTCTTACCCTTACATTACTTACTCGATCAAACCACCTCACACCACACATTGTCCTCAAACATCTCATTTCCAGCACATCCATCCTCCTGCGCACAACTCTATCCATAGCCCACGCCTCGCAACCATACAACATTGTTGGAACCACTATTCCTTCAAACATACCCATTTTTGCTTTCCGAGATAATGTTCTCGACTTCCACACATTCTTCAAGGCTCCCAGAATTTTTGCCCCCTCTCCCATCCTATGATCCACTTCCGCTTCCATGGTTCCATCCGCTGCCAGATCCACTCCCAGATATCTAAAACACTTTACTTCCTCCAGTTTTTCTCCATTCAAACTCACCTCCCAATTGACTTGACCCTCAACCCTACTGTACCTAATAACCTTGCTCTTATTCACATTTACTCTTAACTTTCTTCTTTCACACACTTTACCAAACTCAGTCACCAGCTTCTGCAGTTTCTCACATGAGTCAGCCACCAGCGCTGTATCATCAGCGAACAACAACTGACTCACTTCCCAAGCTCTCTCATCCCCAACAGACTTCATACTTGCCCCTCTTTCCAAAGCTCTTGCATTCACCTCCCTAACAACCCCATCCATAAACAAATTAAACAACCATGGAGACATCACACACCCCTGCCGCAAACCTACATTCACTGAGAACCAATCACTTTCCTCTCTTCCTACATATATATATATATATTTTTTTTTTTCAAACTATTCGCCATTTCCCGCGTTAGCGAGGTAGCGTTAAGAACAGAGGACTGGGCCATTTTTGGAATATCCTCACCTGGCCCCCTCTGTTCCTTCTTTTGGAAAATCAAAAAAAAAAAAAAAAAGGAGAGGGAAGGATTTCCAGCCCCCCACTCCCTCCCCTTTTAGTCGCCTTCTACGACACGCAGGGAATACTTGGGAAGTATTCTTAATCCCCTATCCCCAGGGATATATATATATATATATATATATTTCATACTATTCGCCATTTCCCGCGATAGCGAGTTAGCGTTAAGAACAGAGGACTGGGCCTTTGAGGGAATATCCTCACCTGGCTCTCTTCTCTGTTCCTTCTTTTGGAAAAAAAAAAAATATATATATATCCCTTGCACGCCTTTCATCCTACTGCATGTTCAGGCCCCTTTTACTCAAAATATTTTTCTCTCCATCTTTCCACCTCCAATTTGGTCTCCCATTTCTCCTCGTTTCACCCACCTCTGACACATATATCCTCTTGGTCAATCTTTCCTCACTCAGTCTCTCGATTTGACCAAACCATTTCAAAACACCCTCTTCTGCTCTCTAAACCACACTCTTTTTATTACCACACATCTCTCTTACCCTATTATTACTTACTCGATCAAACCACCTCACACCACATATTGTCCTCAAACATCTCATTTCCAGCACATGCACCGTCCTCCGCGCAACTCTATCTATAGCCCTCGCCTCATTTTTACTTTCCGAGATAATGTTCTCGACTTACACATATTCTTTAACGCTCCCAGAAATTTCAGCCCCTCCCCCACCCTATGATTCACTTCCGCTTCCATGGTTCCATCCGCTGCCAAATCCACTCCCAGATATCTAAAACACTTCACTTCCTCCTGTTTTTCTCCATTCAAACTTACCTCCCAATTGACTTCTTCCTCAACCCTACTGTACCTAATACCTTGCTCTTATTCACATTTACTCTTAACTTTCTTTTTTCACACACTTTACCAAACTCAATCACCATTCAGCAGTTTCTCACACGAGTCAGCCACCAGGAATGTATCATCAGCGAACAACAACTGACTCACTTCCCAAACTCTCTCATACACAACAGACTGCATTTTTGCCCTCTTTCCAAAACTCTTGCATTCATCTCCCTAACAACCCATCCATAAACAAATTAAATAACCATGGACACGTCACACACCCCTGCCGTAAACCAACATTCACTGAGAACCAATCACTTTTCTTTCTTCCTACACGTACACATGCCTTACATCCTCGATAAGAACTTTTTACGGCTTTCAACATCCTGACTCCCACACCATACATTCTTAATACCTTCCACAGAGCATCTCTATCAACTCTCTCATATGCCTTTTCCAGATCCATAAATGCTACATAAAAATACAATTGCTTTTCTAAGTATTTTTCGCATACATTCTTCAAAACAAACACCTGATCCACACATCCTCTACCACTTCTGAAACCACACTGCTCTTCCCCAATCTGATGCTCTGTACATGCCTTCACCCTCTCAATCAATACCCTCCCATATAATTTACCAGGAATACTCAACAAACTTATACCTCTATAATTTGAGCACTCACTTTTATCCCCTCTGCTTTTGTACAATGGCACTATGCAAGCATTCTTCCAATCCTCAGGCACCTCACAATTAGTCATGCATACATTAAATAACCTTACGAACCAGACATCAATACAGTCACCCCCTAGTTTAATAAATTCCACTGCAATACCATCCAAACCAGCTGCCTTGCCGGCTCTCATCTTCCGCAAAGCTTTTCCTGTGTCTTCTCTGTTTACCAAATCATTCTTCCTAACCCTCTCACTTTGCACACCACCTCGACCAAAACACCCTAATCTGCCACTCTATCATTAAACATATTCAACAAACGGTCAAAATACTCACTCCATCTCCTCCTCACATCACCACTACTTGTTATCACCTTCCCATTAGCCCCCTTCAATGAAGATTCCATTTGTTCCCTTGTCTTACGCACTTTATTTACCACCTTCCAAAACATCTTTTTCTTCTCCCTAAAATCTAATGATACTCTGTCACCCCAACTCTCATATGTCTTCTTTACCTCTTGCACCTTTCTCTTGAACTCCTACCCCTTTCTTTTATATATCTCCCACTCATTTTCATTATTTCCTTGCAAAAATCATCCAAATGCCTCTCTCTTCTCTTTCACTAACAATCTTACTTCTTCATCACACCACTCACTACCCTTTCCAATCTGCCCATCTCCCACGCTTCGCATGCCACAAGCTTCTTTTGCGCACGCCATCACTGCTTCCCTAAATACATCCCATTCCTCCCCCACTCCCCTTACGTCCTTTGTTCTCACGTTTTTCCATTCTGTACTCAGTCCCTGCTGGTACGTCCTCACACAAGTCTCCTTCCCAAGCTTACTGTCACCACTCTCTTCATCCCAATATTCTTTCTTCTTTTCTGAAAACCTCTACGAATCTTCACCTTCGCCTCCACAAGATAATGATCAGACCTACCTCCAGTTGCACCTCTCAGCACATTAACATCCAAAAGTCTTTTCCGCTCGCCTATCAATTAACACGCAATCCAATAACGCTCTCTGGCCATCTCTCCTACTTATATACGTATACTTATGTATATCTCTCTTTTTAAACCAGGTATTCCCAGTCACCAGTCCTTTTTCAGCACATAAATCTACAAGCTCTTCACCATTTTCGATTACAACACTGAACACCCCATGTACACCAATTTTTCCCTCAACTGCCACATTACTCATCTTTGCATTCAAAACACCAATCACTATAACCCGGTCCGTGCATCAAAACTACTAACACACTCACTCAGCTGCTCCCATAGCACTTGCCTCTCATGATCTTTCTTCTCATGCCCAGGTGCATATGCACCAATAATCACCCATCTCTCTCCATCCACTTTCAGTTTTACCCATATCAATCTAAAGTTTACTTTCTTACACTCTATCACATACTCCCAGCACTCCTGTTTCAGGAGTAGTGCTACTCCTTCCCTTGCTCTTGTCCTCTCACTAACCCCTGACTTTACTCCCAAGACATTCCCAAACCACTCTTCCCCTTTACCCTTGAGTTTCGTTTCAATAGAGCCAAAACATCCAGGTTCTTTTCCTCAAACATACTACCTATCTCTACTTCTTCTCTCATCTTGGTTACATCCACACACATTGAGACACCCCAATCTGAGTCTTCGAGAAGAACGAGCACTCCCCGCGTGACTCCTTCTGTTTCGTTTTTTAGAAAATTAAGATACAAGGAGGGGAAGGTTCAAGCCCGGATCGCTCAAAATCTTTTTCATTCTTTCCTTCTACCTCCAATTTAGTTTCCCACTTCTCCTCATTCCCTCCAACTCTGACAACTTATATCCTCTTGGTCAATCTTTCCTCACCCATTCTCTCCATTTGACCAAACCATTTCAAAACACCCTCTTCTGCTCTCTTAACCAAACTTTTTATTAACACACATTTCTCTTACCCTTACATTGCTTACTCGATCAAACCACCTCACACCACATATTGTCCTCAAACATACCCTTTCCGGCACCTCTACCCTCCTCCGCACAACTCGATCTATAGCCCACGCCTTGCAACCATATATCAATATTGGAACCACTATTCCTTCAAACATACCCATTTTTGCTTTAAGAGATAACGTTCTCGACTTCCACATATTCTTCAACACTCCCAGAGCTTTTGCCCCCTCGTCCACCCTATGATTCACTTTCGCTTCCATGGTTCCATCCGCTGCCAAATCCACTCCCGGATATCTAAAACACTTCACTTCCTCCAGTTTTTCTCAATTCAAACTTACCTCCCAATTCACGTATCCCTCAACCCTACTACATCTTTTCTTTTTTAAGGTGTTAATAGCTCTTATAATTGCCCTTAAAGATTTATAAGAGCTAAATACACCTTAAAAAAAAGACAAGCATATACATATTACTAAAGCAGATAAAGCTAACACTGATGTGATTCTAGACAAAAGTAACTATTTATCTAAAATGAATGATCTTTGAAATGATGACACAACATATTCTAAACTTAGTAAAAATTCCTTAGAAGCAGTTAATCTTCAAAGATGTGAAGTTGTTGTTGAAAGGTAATTGTTTTCTTATCAAAAGTTTCTCATCTTTGTCCCCTTCATTGAAATATATGTATGGACTTATCAAAACACATAAACAGAATTTTCCGGCGAGACCTAGAGTGAGTTTAGTAGGCTCCATCACATATAAATTGTCAAAATGGTCAGTTTATTTATTCAGCCTTTTAGTGGGTATCAAATTCTGATATCATGAACTATGAAGATTTAGTCAACTAGGTAAACAATATCAATGTTAATTATGATTTCAAACTAGTTAGCTTTGATGTTTCTTCACTTTTCACTAAAGTTCCAGTTGATGACCTTTTAGAATGCTTATTTGATGTCTTCGATGATATTCATTTACCTGTTTCAAAGTTTGTTTTCATTAAACTGATGAAATTGTGTATAAAAGACTGTGTATTGCAATTCAATGTAGATTGTTTTGCTCAAAAGTTTGGTTTGGCAATGGGCAACCCTCTTTCACCTGTACTAAGTAATCTGTATATGGAGTTTTTTTAAACAAAATTACTAAAGTATGTCTTACCTTCTAAAGCAATTTGGTTTATGTATGTAGATGATGTTCTTTGTGTTTGGCCAATAAATGAAAATTTACAAATATATCTCCCCTTACTTAACAATTTAGTACCTTCCATCAAATTTACTGTAGGAAATAAAAATAATGGTATGTTACCATTTTTAGATTGCATGATCCATTGGCAAGGAAACAAATTTAAGTTCAGCATATACAGAAAACTCAGCAATGTATGCTCATATATCCATTTTCACTCATCTCAACATGACAGAGTTAAATTATCATCATTTCACTTTATGTTCCTTTGGGCATTACGTATTTGAAGACCAGAGTTTATTGATCATGAGTTTGTAAAGGTATGTTCCATTGGATATAAGTTAAAGTACCCTAGATCTTTGATTGATAGATCCCTTAAGATAGAAAAGAAATCATTTTATAGAGTTGAGCCCAAACCTCCCATTAACACCAAGAATCTTTTGGTTTTCCCTTTTGATAAGAATTTCATTTCACTTCCTATTTTACTTAAATTCTTGAATGAAAATGTTGCCTTCAGCAACAATAATACTATAAAGAATATCTTAATGAGAATTTCACCAGAAAATTCTCTTGGATGTATCTATAAAGTGACTAGTGAAAATTGTGATAAGTTTTATGTTATACATACAGTATAAGAACGGGACAAGAATCAAATGCCTTGTTTAATCACGTTAAAAATATGATCATTTTATTGACTGGAGTAATGCCATTTTAGCTATTAACTCTAACTCTATTACCAAGAAAAATATCATTGAATCTTCTATCATTGAATACACAAAGAATTATAATCTTAATATAAGGGATGGTGTATACAAATTAGATAACTTTATTATTGATAAGATTAGTAAAATGATAAGTCTATGAACGCTCGTTGTATGTTTTGGACAATCACATGTTCACCAAATGGCGTCCTAGCTTCGTCTCTTCGATGTATATCAACTGACTTTTATTTCTCTCTTGTGTCTCCCCTGTTGATGTGATTATTACACGAAAGTGCACTTGATAACTTCACGTGTTTCATTTTCCCCGTGGATTCATAGGAATATCTTGATCACGCGCATAACTGTGATCCTTTCCAATATATATATATATATATATATATATATATATATATATATATATATATATATATATATATATATATATATATATATATATATATATATATATATATATATATATATATATATTATTTTTTATTTTTATTATACTTTGTCGCTGTCTCCCGCGTTTGCGAGGTAGCGCAAGGAAACAGACGAAAGAAATGGCCCAACCCCCCCCCCCATACACATGTATATACATACATACACACGCAAATATACATACCTACACAGCTTTCCATGGTTTACCCCAGACGCTTCACATGCCTTGATTCAATCCACTGACAGCACGTCAACCCCGGTATACCACATCGCTCCAATTCACTCTATTCCTTGCCCTCCTTTCACCCTCCTGCATGTTCAGGCCCCGATCACACAAAATCTTTTTCACTCCATCTTTCCACCTCCAATTTGGTCTCCCTCTTCTCCTCGTTCCCTCCACCTCCGACACATATATCCTCTTGGTCAATCTTTCCTCACTCATTCTCTCCATGTGCCCAAACCACTTCAAAACACCCTCTTCTGCTTTCTCAACCACGCTCTTTTTATTTCCACACATCTCTCTTACCCTTACGTTACTCACTCGATCAAACCACCTCACACCACACATTGTCCTCAAACATCTCATTTCCAACACATCCATCCTCCTGCGCACAACTCTATCCATAGCCCACGCCTCGCAACCATACAACATTGTTGGAACCACTATTCCTTCAAACATACCCATTTTTGCTTTCCGAGATAATGTTCTCGACTTCCACACATTCTTCAAGGCCCCCAGAATTTTCGCCCCCTCCCCCACCCTATGATCCACTTCCGCTTCCATGGTTCCATCCGCTACCAGATCCACTCCCAGATATCTAAAACACTTCAATTCCTCCAGTTTTTCTCCATTCAAACTCACCTCCCAACTGACTTGACCCTCAACCCTACTGTACCTAATAACCTTGCTCTTATTCACATTTACTCTTAACTTTCTTCTTCCACACACTTTACCAAACTCAGTCACCAGCTTCTGCAGTTTCTCACATAAATCAGCCACCAGCGCTGTATCATCAGCGAACAACAACTGACTCACTTCCCAAGCTCTCTCATCCCCAACAGACTTCATTCTTGCCCCTCTTTCCAAAACTCTTGCATTTACCTCCCTAACAACCCCATCCATAAACATATATATATATATATATATATATATATATATATATATATATATATATATATATATATATATATATATATATATATATATATATATATATATATATATATATATCCCTGTGGATTAGAGAGAAAGAATACTTCCCATGTATTCCCTGCATGGCGTAGTTAGCAAAGAAATCATTTTATAGAGTTGAGCCCAAACCTCTCATTGACACCAAGAATCTTTTACTTCCCCCTTTTGATAATAATTGCACTTTGCTTCCCATGTTGCTTAAACCCTTTAATGTAAACGTTGCCTTTAGCAACAATGATACTATAAACAATATCTTAGTCAGGAATTCACCAAAAAATTCTCTTGAATGCATCTATAAAGTGCCTTGTGGAAACTGATAAATTTTATGTTGGTCAGACTGGTAAGGATCTTTCTGATAGCCTTAAGGAACATAAATATAGTATGAAAACGGGACAAGAATTAAAAGCCTTGTTTAATCATGTTAAAAACTATGATCATTTCATTGACTGGAACAACACCATCTCAGTTATTAACTCTAACTCTATTACCAAGAGAAATATCATTGAATCTTATATTATCAAATACACAAAGAATTATGATCTTAATATTAGTGATGGTCTATACAAATTAGATAACTTTATTGTTGATAGGATTTGTAAAATGATAAGTTTATGAACGCTCGTTCTATGTTTTGGACAATTACATGTCTACCAAATGGCGTCCTAGCTTCGTCTCTTCGATGTATATCAACTTACTTCTATATTTCTCTCTTGTGTCCCCCCTGATGATGTGATTATTACATGAAAGTGCACTTGGGAACTTTTCGTGTTTCATTTTCCCCGTGGAGTCATAGGAATATATATATATATATATATATATATATATATATATATATATATATATATATGTATATATATATATATATATATATATATATATATATATATATATATATATATATATATATATATATATATATATATATATATATATATATATATATATATATATATATATATATATATATATATATATATATATATATATATATATATATATATATGTATATACATATATATATATATATATATATATATATATATATATATATATATATATATATATATATATATATATATATATATATATATATATATATATATATATGTATATACATATATATATATATATATATATATATATATATATATATATATATATATATATATATATATATATATATATATATATATATATATATATATATATATATATATATATATATATATATATATATATATACCAGGAGAGACTGAGTACAGAATGGAAAAAGGTGAGAACAATGGAAGTAAGGGGAGTGGGGGAGGAATGGGATGTATTTAGGGAATCGGTGATGGATTGCGCAAAAGTTGCTTGTGGCATGAGAAGAGTGGGAGGTGGGTTGATTAGAAAGGGTAGTGAGTGGTGGGATGAAGAAGTAAGAGTATTAGTGAAAGAGAAGAGAGAGGCATTTGGACGATTTTTGCAGGGAAAAAATGCAATTGAGTGGGAGATGTATAAAAGAAAGAGACAGGAGGTCAAGAGAAAGGTGCAAGAGGTGAAAAAAAGGGCAAATGAGAGTTGGGGTGAGAGGGTATCATTAAATTTTAGGGAGAATAAAAAGATGTTCTGGAAGGAGGTAAATAAAGTGCGTAAGACAAGGGAGCAAATGGGAACTGCGGTGAAGGGCGCAAATGGGGAGGTGATAACAAGTAGTGGTGATGTGAGAAGGAGATGGAGTGAGTATTTTGAAGGTTTGTTGAATGTGTTTGATGATAGAGTGGCAGATATAGGGTGTTTGGGTCGAGGTGGTGTGCAAAGTGAGAGGGTTAGGGAAAATGATTTGGTAAACAGAGAAGAGGTAGTGAAAGCTTTGCGGAAGATGAAAGCCGGCAAGGCAGCAGGTTTGGATGGTATTGCAGTGGAATTTATTAAAAAAGGGGGTGACTGCATTGTTGACTGGTTGGTAAGGTTATTTAATGTATATATATATTTATATTTATTTATTATACTTTGTCGCTGTCTCCCGCGTTTGCGAGGTAGCGCAAGGAAACAGACGAAAGAAATGGCCCAACCCACCCCCATACACATGTATATACATACGTACACACACGCAAATATACATACCTACACAGCTTTCCATGGTTTACCCCAGACGCTTCACATGCCTTGATTCAATCCACTGACAGCACGTCAACCCCGGTATACCATATCGCTCCAATTCACTCTATTCCTTGCCCTCCTTTCACCCTCCTGCATGTTCAGGCCCCGATCACACAAAATCTTTTTCACTCCATCTTTCCACCTCCAATTTGGTCTCCCTCTTCTCCTCGTTCCCTCCACCTCCGACACATATATCCTCTTGGTCAATCTTTCCTCACTCATTCTCTCCATGTGCCCAAACCACTTCAAAACACCCTCTTCTGCTCTCTCAACCACGCTCTTTTTATTTCCACACATCTCTCTTACCCTTACGTTACTCACTCGATCAAACCACCTCACACCACACATTGTCCTCAAACATCTCATTTCCAGCACATCCATCCTCCTGCGCACAACTCTATTCATAGCCCACGCCTCGCAACCATACAACATTGTTGGAACCACTATTCCTTCAAACATACCCATTTTTGCTTTCCGAGATAATGTTCTCGACTTCCACATATTCTTCAAGGCCCCCAGAATTTTCGCCCCCTCCCCCACCCTATGATCCACTTCCGCTTCTATGGTTCCATCCGCTGCCAGATCCACTCCCAGATAACTAAAACACTTCACTTCCTCCAGTTTTTCTCCATTCAAACTCACCTCCCAATTGACTTGACCCTCAACCCTACTGTACCTAATAACCTTGCTCTTATTCACATTTACTCTTAACTTTCTTCTTCCACACACTTTACCAAACTCAGTCACCAGCTTCTGCAGTTTCTCACATGAATCAGCCACCAGCGCTGTATCATCAGCGAACAACAACTGACTCACTTCCCAAGCTCTCTCATCCCCAACAGACTTCATACTTGCCCCTCTTTCCAAAACTCTTGCATTTACCTCCCTAACAACCCCATCCATAAACAAATTAAACAACCATGGAGACATCACACACCCCTGCCGCAAACCTACATTCACTGAGAACCAATCACTTTCCTCTCTTCCTACACGTACACATGCCTTACATCCTCGATAAAAACTTTTCACTGCTTCTAACAACTTTCCTCCCACACCATATATTCTTAATACCTTCCACAGAGCATCTCTATCAACTCTATCATATGCCTTCTCCAGATCCATAAATGCTACATACAAATCCATTTGCTTTTCTAAGTATTTCTCACATACATTCTTCAAAGCAAACACCTGATCCACATATCCTCTACCACTTCTGAAACCACACTGCTCTTCCCCAATCTGGTGCTCTGTACATGCCTTCACCCTCTCAATCAATACCCTCCCATATAATTTACCAGGAATACTCAACAAACTTATATTTCTGTAATTTGAGCACTCACTCTTATCCCCTTTGCCTTTGTACAACGGCACTATGCACGCATTCCGCTAATCCTCAGGCACCTCACCATGAGTCATACATACATTAAATAACCTTACCAACCAGTCAATAATACAGTCACCCCCTTTTTTAATAAATTCCACTGCAATACCATCCAAACCTGCTGCCTTGCCGGCTTTCATCTTCCGCAAAGCTTTCACTACCTCTTCTCTGTTTACCAAATCATTTTCCCTAACCCTCTCACTTTGCACACCACCTCGACCAAAACACCCTATATCTGCCACTCTATCATCAAACACATTCAACAAACCTTCAAAATACTCACTCCATCTCCTTCTTATATCACCACTACTTGTTATGACCTCCCCATTTGCGCCCTTCACTGAAGTTCCCATTTGTTCCCTTGTCTTACGCACTTTATTTACCTCCTTCCAGAACATCTTTTTATTCTCCCTAAAATTTAATGATACTCCCTCACCCCAACTCTCATTTGCCCTTTTTTTCACCTCTTGCACCTTTCTCTTGACCTCCTGTCTCTTTCTTTTATACATCTCCCACTCAATTGCATTTTTTCCCTGCAAAAATCGTCCAAATGCCTCTCTCTTCTCTTTCACTAATACTCTTACTTCTTCATCCCACCACTCACTACCCTTTCTAATCAACCCACCTCCCACTCTTCTCATGCCACAAGCATCTTTTGCTCAATCCATCACTGATTCCCTAAATACATCCCATTCCTCCCCCACTCCCCTTACTTCCATTGTTCTCACCTTTTTCCATTCTGTACTCAGTCTCTCCTGGTACTTCCTCACACAGGTCTCCTTCTCAAGCTCACTTACTCTCACCACCCTCTTCACCCCAACATTCACTCTTCTTTTCTGAAAACCCATACAAATCTTCACCTTAGCCTCCACAAGATAATGATCAGACATCCCTCTAGTTGCACCTTTCAGCACATTAACATCCAAAAGTCTCTCTTTCGCACGCCTGTCAATTAACACGTAATCCAATAACGCTCTCTGGCCATCTCTCCTACTTACATAAGTATACTTATGTATATCTCGCTTTTTAAACCAGGTATTCCCAATCATCAGTCCTTTTTCAGCACATAAATCTACAAGCTCTTCACCATTTCCATTTACAACACTGAACACCCCATGTATACCAATTATTCCCTCAACTGCCACATTACTCACCTTTGCATTCAAATCACCCATCACTATGACCCGGTCTCGTGCATCAAAACCACTAACACACTCATTCAGCTGCTCCCAAAACACTTATATATATATATATATATATATATATATATATATATATATATATATATATATATATATATATATATATATATATATATATATATATATATATATATATATATATATATATATATATATATATATATATATATATATATATATACATATATATATATATGTATATATATACACATATATAAATATATATATATGTTTTGGAAGGAGGTAAATAAACTGCGTAAGGCAAGTGAACAAATGGGAACATCAGTAAAAGGGGTTAATGAGGAGGTGATGATAATTAGTGATAATTTGAAAAGAGATGGAGTGAGACTTTTGAAGGTCTGTTGAATGTGTTTCATGATAGAGTGGCAAATATAGGGTGTTTTGGTCGAGGTGGTGTGCAAAGTGAGAGGGTTAGGGAGAATGATTTGGAAAACGGAGAAGAGGTAGTAAAAGCTTTGCGGAAGATGAAAGCCGGCAAGGCAGCGGGTTTGGATAGTATTGCAGTGGAATTTATTAAAAAAGGGGGTGACTGTGTTGTTGACTGGTTGGTATAGTTATCTGATGTATGTATGATTCATAGTGAGGTGCCTGAAGACTGGCGAAATGCATGCATAGTGCCATTGTACAAAGGCAAAGGGGATGAGGGTGAGTGCTAGAATTACAGAGGTATAAGTTTGATCATTCCCTTTGAAGTCATATGGGAGGGTATTGATTGAGAGGGTGAAGGTATGTACAGAACATAAGATTGAGGAATAGCAGTGTGGTTTCAGAAGTATTAGAGGATGTCTGGATCAGGTATTTGCTTGAAGAATGTATGTGAAAAGTACTTGAAGAAGGAAATGATTTGTATGTAGCATTTATGGATCTTGAGAAGGTATATGTAAGAGTTGATAGTGATGCTCTGTGGAAGGTATTAAGATTATATGGTGTGGGAGGCAGGTTGTTAGAAGCAGTGAAAAGTTTTTATCGAGGATGTAAGGCATGTGTACGAGTAGGAAGAGAGGAAAGTGATTGGTTCTCAGTGAATGTCGGTTTGCGGCAAGAGTGCGTGATGTCTCAATGGTTGTCTAATTTGTTTATGGATGGGGTTGTTAGGGAGGTGAATGCAAGAGTTTTGGAGAGAGGGGCAACAATGCAGTTTGTTTTGGATGAGAGAGCTTGGGAAGTGAGTCAGTTGTTGTTCGCTGATGATAAAGCGCTGGTGGCCGATTCGGGTGAGAAACTGAAGAAGGTGGTGATTGAGTTTGGTAAAGTGTGTGAAAGAAGAAAGCTGAGAGTAAATGTGAATAAGAGCAAGGTTATTAGGTACAGTAGGGTTGAGGGACAAGTCAATTGGGAGGTAAGTTTGATTGGAGAAAAACAGGAGGAAGTGAAGTGTTTTAGATATCTGGAGGTGAATTTGGCAGTGGATGTAACCATAGAAGCTGAAATGAGTCATAGGGTGGGAAAGGGGGCAAAAGTTCTGGAAGCGTTGAAAAATGTGTGGAAGGCGAGAACGTTATCTTGGAAAGCAAAAATAGGTATGTTTGAAGGAATAGTGGTTCCAACAATGTTATATGGTTGCGAGGCGTGGGCCAGAGCCAAAGATATGCGAAGGACGGTGGATGTGTTGGAAATGATATGTTAGAGGACCATATGTGGTGTGAGGTGGTTTGATCGAGTAAGTAATGAAAGGGTAAGAGAGATGTGTGGTAATAAAAAGAGTGTGGTCAAGAGAGGAGAAGAGGTTGTTTTGAAATGGTTTGGTCATATGGAGAGAATGAGTGCGGAAAGATTTACAATGAGGATATATGTTTCAGAGGTGGAGGGAACGAGAAGTGGGAAACCAAATTGGAGATCAAAAGATGGAGTGAAAAAGATTTTGAGGGATCAAGGCCTGAATATGCAGGAAGGTGAAAGGCGTGCAAGGAATTGAGTGAACTAGAACGCTGTGGTATAACGGGGCCGACTTCCTGTCAATGGATTGAGCCAGGGCATGTGAAGCGTCTGGGGTAAAAAATGGAAAGTTTTGTTTGGCCTGGACGTGTAAAGGGAGCTAGGGTTTCGGTAAATTATACATGACAGCTTGAGACTGAGTGTGAACGAATGTGGCCTTTGTTGTCTTTTCCTAGCGCTACCTCGCGCGCATGCGGGGGGAGGGGGTTCTCATTTCATGTGTTGCGGGGTGGCGACGGAAATGAATAAAGGCAGCAATTATGAATTATGTACATGTGTATATATGTATATGTCTGTGTGTGTATATATATGTATACGTTGAGATGTATAGGTATATATTAGTGCGTGTGTGTGCGTGTATGTATATACATGTGTGTGTTGGTGGGTAGGGCCATTCTTTCGTCTGTTTCCTTGCGCTACCTCGCTAACGCGGGAGACAGCAACAAAGTATAATAAAATAGATAAATGAATAAATATTTATACATAGAAATATATATATATATATATATATATATATATATATATATATATATATACATATATATATATATATATATATATATATATATATATATATATATATATCTTTTTTTTTGCTTTGTCGCTGTCTCCCGCGTTTGCGAGGTAGCGCAAGGAAACAGACGAAAGAAATGGCCCAACCCACCCCCATACACATGTATAAACATACACGTCCACACACGCAAATATACATACCTACACAGCTTTCCATGGTTTACCCCAGACGCTTCACATGCCCTGATTCAATCCACTGACAGCATGTCAACCCCGGTATACCACATCGATCCAATTCACTCTATTCCTTGCCCTCCTTTCACCCTCCTGCATGTTCAGGCCCCGATCGCACAAAATCTTTTTCACTCCATCTTTCCACCTCCAATTTGGTCTCCCACTTCTCTTCGTTCCCTCCACCTCCGACACATATATCCTCTTGGTCAATCTTTCGTCACTCATTCTCTCCATGTGCCCAAACCATTTCAAAACACCCTCTTCTGCTCTCTCATCCACGGTCTTTTTATTTCCACACATCTCTCTTACCCTTACGCGACTTACTCGATCAAACCACCTCACACCACACATTGTCCTCAAACATCTCATTTCCAGCACATCCACCCTCCTGCGCACCACTCTATCCATAGCCCACGCCTCGCAACCATACAACATTGTTGGAACCAATATTCCTTCAAACATAGCCATTTTTGCTTTCCGAGATAATGTTCTCGACTTCCACACATTCTTCAAGGCTCCCAGGATTTTCGCCCCCTCCCCCACCCTATGATTCACTTCCGCTTCCATGGTTCCATCCGCTGCCAGATCCACTCCCAGATATCTAAAACACTTTACTTCCTCCAGTTTATCTCCATTCAAACTTACCTCCCAGTTGACTTGACCCTCAACCCTACTGTACCTAATAACCTTGCTCTTATTCACATTTACTCTTGACTTTCTTCTTTCACACACTTTACCAAACTCAGTCACCAGCTTCTGCATTCCGCCAATCCTCAGGCACCTCACCATGAGTCAGACATATATTAAATAACCTCACCAACCAGTCAACAATACAGTCACCCCCTTTTTTAATAAATTCCACTGCAATACCATCCAAACCTGATGCCTTGCCGGCTTTCATCTTCCGCAAAGCTTTTACTACCTTTTCTCTGTTTACCAAATCATTTTCCCTAACCCTCTCACTTTGCACATCACCTCGACCAAAACACCCTATATCTGCAATTCTATCATCAAACACTTTCAACAAACATTCAAAATACTCACTCCATCTCTTTCTCACATCATCACTACTTATTATCACCTCCCCATTTGCGCCCTTCACTGAAATTCCCTTTTGCTCCCTTGTCTTACGCACTTTATTTACCTCCCTAAAATTCAATGATACTCTCTCGCCCCAACTTTCATTTGCCCGATTTTTCACCTCTTGCACTTTTCTCTTGACCTCCTGTCTCTTTCTTTTATACATGTCCCACTCAATTGCATTTTTTCCCTGCAAAAATCGTCCAAATGCCTCTCTCTTCTCTTTCACTAATAATCTTACTTCTTCATCCCACCACTCACTACCCTTTCTAATCAACCCACCTTCCACTATTCTCATGCCACAAGCATCTTTTGCTCAATCCATCACTGATTCCCTAAATACATCCCATTCCTCCCCCACTCCCCTTACTTCCATTGTTCTCACCTTATATATATATATATATATATATATATATATATATATATATATATATATATATATATATATATATATATATATATATATATATATATATATATATATATAAAGAGAAAAACTGGAGGAAGTAAAGTGTTTTAGATATCTCGGAGTGGATCTGGCAGCGGATGGAACCATGGAAGCGGAAGTGGATCATAGGGTGGGGGAGGGGGCGAAAATTCTAGGATCCTTGAAGAATGTGTGGAAGTCGATAACATTATCTCGGAAAGCAAAAATGGGTATGTTTGAAGGAATAGTGGTTCCAACAATGTTGTATGGTTGCGAGGCGTGGGCTATGGATAGAGATGTGCGCAGGAGGATGGATGTGCTGGAAATGAGATGTTTGAGGACAATGTGTGGTGTGAGGTGGTTTGATCGAGTAAGTAACGTAAGGGTGAGAGAGATGTGTGGAAATAAAAAGAGCGTGGTTGAGAGAGCAGAAGAGGGTGTTTTGAAATGGTTTGGGCACATGGAGAGAATGAGTGAGGAAAGATTGACCAAGAGGATATATGTGTCGGAGGTGGAGGGAGCGAGGAGAAGAGGGAGACCAAATTGGAGGTGGAAAGATGGAGTGAAAAAGATTTTGTGTGATCGGGGCCTGAACATGCAGGAGGGTGAAAGGAGGGCAAGGAATAGAGTGAATTGGAGCCATGTGGTATACAGGGGTTGACGTGCTGTCAGTGGATTGAATCAGGGCATGTGAAGCGTCTGGGGTAAACCATGGAAAGCTGTGTAGGTATGTATATTTGCGTGTGTGGACGTGTGTATGTACATGTGTATGGGGGGGGGGGTTGGGCCATTTCTTTCGTCTGTTTCCTTGCGCTATCTCGCAAACGCGGGAGACAGCGACAAAGTATAAAAAAAAAAAAAAAAAAAAAAATATATATATATATATATATATATATATATATATATATATATATATATACGCGGGAGACAGCGACAAAGTATAAAAAAAAAATATATATATATATATATATATATATATATATATATATTTTTTTTTTTATATGTATATATATGTATATGTGTGTATGTGTGTATATGTGCGTATGTATGTGTATATGCATATATATATATATATATGCATATATATGTATATTATCCCTGGGGATAGGGGTGAAAGAATACTTCCCACGCATTCCTCGCGTGTCTTAGAAGGCGACTAGAGGGGACGGGAGCGGGGGGCCAGAAATCCTCCCGCGGGGAGTGCTCATCCTCCTCGAAGGCTCAGACTGGGGTGTCTAAATGTGTGTGGATGTAACCAAGATGTGAAAAAAGGAGAGCTAGGTAGTATATTTGAGGAAAGGAACCTGGATGTTTTGGCTCTGAGTGAAACGAAGCTCAAGGGTAAAGGGGATGAGTGGTTTGGGAATGTCTTGGGAGCAAAGTCAGGGGTTAGTGAGAGGACAAGAGCAAGGGAAGGAGTAGCACTACTCCTGAAACAGGAGTTGTGGGAGTATGTGATAGAATGTAAGAAAGTAAATTCTCGATTGATATGGGTAAAACTGAAAGCTGATGGAGAAAGATGTGATTATTGGTGCATATGCACCTGGGCATGAGAAGAAAGATCATGAGAGACAAGTGTTTTGGGAGCAGCTGAATGAGTGTGTTAGTGGTTTTGATGCACGAGACCGGGTTATAGTGATGGGTGATTTGAATGCAAAGGTGAGTAATGTGGCAGTTGGGGGAATAATTGGTATACATGGGGTGTTCAGTGTTGTAAATGGAAATGGTGAAGAGCTTGTAGATTTATGTGCTGAAAAAGGACTGGTGATTGGGAATACCTGGTTTAAAAAGCGAGATATACATTAGTATACGTATGTAAGTAGGAGAGATGGCCAGAGAGCGTTATTGGATTACGTGTTAATTGACAGGCGTGCGAAACAGAGACTTTTGGAAGTTAATGTGCTGAGAGGTGCAACTGGTGGGATGTCTGATCATTATCTTGTGGAAGCTAAGGTGAAGATTTGTATGGGTTTTCAGAAAAGAAGAGTGAATGTTGGGGTGAAGAGGGTGGTGAATGAAAGTGAGCTTGGGAAGGAGACTTGTGTGAGGAAGTACCAGGAGAGACTGAGTACAGAATGGAAAAAGGTGAGAACAATGGAAGTAAGGGGAGTAGGGGAGGATTGGGATGTATTTAGGGAATCAGTGATGGATTGCGCAAAAGATGCTTGTAGCATGAGAAGAGTGGGAGGTGGGTTGATTAGAAAGGGTAGTGAGTGGTGGGATGAAGAAGTAAGAGTATTAGTGAAAGAGAAGAGAGAGGCATTTGGACGATTTTTGCAGGGAAAAAATGCAATTGAGTGGGAGATGTATAAAAGAAAGAGACAGGAGGTCAAGAGAAAGGTGCAAGAGGTGAAAAAGAGGGCAAATGAGAGTTGGGGTGAGGGAGTATCATTAAATTTTAGGGAGAATAAAAAGATGTTCTGGAAGGAGGTAAATAAAGTGCGTAAGACAAGGGAGCAAATGGGGAGGTGATAACAAGTAATGGTGATGTGAGAAAGAGATGGAGTGAGTATTTTGAAGGTTTGTTGAATGTGTTTGATGATAGAGTGGCAGATATAGGGTGTTTTGGTCGAGGTGGTATGCAAATTGAGAGGGTTAGGGAAAATGATTTGGTAAACAGAGAAGAGGTAGTGAAAGCTTTGCGGAAGATGAAAGTCGGCAAGGCAGCAGGTTTCGATGGTATTGCAGTTGAATTTATTAAAAAAGGGGGTGACTGTATTATTGACTTGTTGGTAAGGTTATTCAATGTATGTATGACTCATGGTGAGGTGCCTGAGGATTGGCGGAATGCGTTCATAGTGCCATTGTACAAAGACAAAGGGGTTAACAGTGAGTACTCAAATTTCAGAGGTATAAGTTTGTTAAGTATTCCTGGTAAATTATATGGAAGGGTATTGATTGAGAGGGTGAAGGCATATACAGAGCATCAGATTGGGGAAGAGCAGTGTGGTTTCAGAAGTGGTAGAGGATGTGTGGATCATGTGTTTGCTTTGAAGAATGTATGTGAGAAATACTTAGAAAAGCAAATGGATTTGTATGTAGCATTTTTGGATGTGGAGAAGGCATATGATAGAGTTGATAGAGATGCTCTGTGGAAGGTATTAAGATTATATGGTGTGGGAGGCAAGTTGTTAGAAGCAGTGAAAAGTTTTTATCGAGGATGTAAGGCATGTGTACGTGTAGGAAGAGAGGAAAGTGATTGGTTCTCAGTGAATGTAGGTTTGCGGCAGGGGTGTGTGATGTCTCCATGGTTGTTTAATTTGTTTATGGATGGGGTTGTTAGGGAGGTGAATGCAAGAGTTTTGGAAAGAGGGGCAAGTATGAAGTCTGTTGTGGATGAGAGAGCTTGGGAAGTGTGTCAGTTGTTGTTCGCTGATGATACAGCGCTGGTGGCTGATTCATGTGAGAAACTGCAGAAGCTGGTGACTGAGTTTGGTAAAGTGTGTGAAAGAAGAAAGTTAAGAGTAAATGTGAATAAGAGCAAGGTTATTAGGTACAGTAGGGTTGAGGGTAAAGTCA